>NC_140483.1:25662500-25942500 GCF_964271855.1 Acomys minous | reverse complement strand
AAGGGAAATTGAGAACTGAGGGATGGACACAGACATGCTAGTTTAGGATGACAGTCATCCTGACATACCAGGAAGAGGTGGGTCATGGGAGGTGGGACTTCCTGTGTCACTGCAGACATTCAGCACTTCCTCTGGGCTAGACATTGGCACTCGCACTGTGGTTTGAAGGAGTGTTTCTGAAGGGTGAATGTGCAGGATGCTTGGTTCCTAATGGGAACTGGGACCTTTAGCAGGTAGGACCTAGTGGAAGTCGTTAGGTCTTTGGAGCACACGCTTGGAGGGAATTGTGAGCCACAGACTTTTCCTCTCTCACTTTGTTTTCAGCCACTGAAGGGAGCAATTTACTCTGTGTCTTGCTCCCAGCAGGCTGTGCTATCTCACCGGGAGAACTAAAGCAGTGGCTCTTCGATCTTGGAAACTGCAAAATTACAGTGAATCTTTTCTCTCCTTTTGAGCTGTCTCAGGTTGGTTCCTTCCAGTGGCGGAGAGCTGACAAACACTTGGTGTGGGTGTGCTGGCGGGTGAAGGCATCATAACTGTAGAACCTGCTTGCACCCTTTAATGCTTTCATGGTGTCTGCCTCCATTTTCTGCTGCTGTAGCAACATGCCTGATACTAGGTAACTTATAAAGGAAAGAGGTTCATTTAGGGCAATAGTTCTGGAAAGTGGGATGCTCAAGAGGCCGGTGCCAACATCTGCCAAGTTTCTTCCGAGGGTCTTGTGCTGGTTCAACTCATGTCAGAAAGTGGAAGAGCAAGTGGGTGCATGCAAGAGAGGCAGGGCACAGGTGTGGCCTGGCATGAGGTGGTAATCTTGTCTGCAGCATGAACCCCTCTTAAGGAACTAGCCACCTTTTAAAAGCTTCATTACTTCTCAACAAACACCATTAGAGTGGGAATCATACTTCAACATGCTTTTCAGAGGAGACAAACCATATTCAAACCATAGCTCTGAGATCTAAAGCAAGGACCTTCAGTGTCACACCCACACTACAGAAATAACACTATCTAGGCTAGTGGCATGGCTGGCCACGCCTTCCTTGGGTGTAAAATAAGGATACGGGGTTGGGTAATGTCTGAGGTGCTTTCTAGTCCTCCTGTGAGTTTTTGTAAGCTAAGGGTACAAGAAACTTGAGGTAGATGTGATGGCCGTGGCTGGGGTCAGCTGGAGGAAGAAAGCACGCGAACCCCCAATGAGAGACCCTTTTGGGGGAGGACTCCAATTTGAGAAGACAGGACATGGTCAGTTATTGAATGGGAATAAATGAGAGACGATTGGTACCCTGCCGAAGCAATAGGTTTGTCATCTCATATGACAAGACATCAATCTGTGGGGGACAGATTAGTGTGTGTGGTGGCTTCAGCTCCTGACCACATGGCAGAAGCTATGAACGGGCACCGCAGGAAACGGGACTGGGACTGGGCTGGCGAACAAGTCGGGTTCTTAGCTCTGCCTTTCCTTTTCTGGTGTGTACGTGTGAGCGGGTGTGTGAGTCATCCTTCCTCGAGAGTGGGTGAGTGAGCTGATGATGCTCACGGACTTCTTTTTCTCCGGCTCTGTCTTCCCTTTCTGTGTGTGTATATGAGCACGTGCCGGTGGAGTCATTCCTCGGGAGCAGTCCAGTCCACCTTGTGTTTTGAGACAGACTCTCCTACTGGGACCTTGGGCCTGCTGATTAAGCTAGGCTGTCTAGTCCTAGTCCCGAGGATCCTTCTCTCTGCCTCCTCAGTGCTTGGATGACAAGCAGCACCACTAGGATGGATCCTCTTTTAAGTGTGAGTGCCAGAGACGACAGGCACTTTTCCCACTGAGCTCTTCCCAGGCCCCCCCCCCCCCCCCCCCCCCGCTCACCATATTCTGAGACTTAGACTCCAAGCTGGCCTCCTACTCACTATGCTGGAGAGGATGACTTTGACCTTCTGATCCTCCTGTCTGCATCACTACACCCGCTTTACAATGTAAGAGAAATAAAATCTAAGGCTCCTTGCATCCTGGATAAGCACTCAAAGCTATAGCCAACTGAACTACAGCCTGAGCCCTGGACTGTTTCTTTATGCTGAGAATTTTGGCCTGAATGTGCACCAGGGCTCTTTAGTTTAGGGCAAGAGAATCTCAAGAGAGATGACACTACTGTTCTTCAATTTGGGGAGGTGAGACTGCATGATTAATGTGCATATACCAACACACATAATTTTATATTCTAAACTAGCCTAGCAGGGCATGGTAGTTATTTAGTTTTTAAAGAAGCAAGATTTTAAAAAACGCAATATATATGAGTCTATGAGTCTGTGGTTGTGTCACATGCGTCACAGCTTGTGAGGAGGTAGCTGAACTTCCAAATCAATAAGGCAATTGCGTTATTTCCTTCAAGTGTTTCAGGCTATTACTTTAAGTGAACACAGGGTAGTTGGCTGTGTTTGCTCAGCTGTAATCAGCGTTGGACACACTGGGCACACTGCTCTCTTCCAACACCATTGGGTGTTTGCCTTGAACTGGAAGACGTGCTCTGTCTCCTTCATTCCTTCCTCCCGTCCTTTCCCCATCAACCTTGGGCTTCTGAGAGACCAAAGCAAAAGTGCACATCCTTCTGCCAGCTGGGCTGCGAGCTTTCCGCTCTACATCACCATCACTTGCTCTAAGAGGAAAAAACAATCAGTTTTCTGAGACTCTTTACACTTACACACACACACACTCTCTCTCTCACACACACCCTCTCTCTTCAACAAAGTGCTTTTTAATTTAGAAAAAGCGCTGAAAACAACAGGTCCACTATAATTCTGCAGTGTGTCTCAGAGCAGAAAAGCGGTCCCCAACCCAGCAAGAGAATTGCCCTCCCTGAAGCTGCTCCCAACTCTGGCCAGCTCACAATTCCAACCTTTGTGATGACCAAAGAATCATGGCCCTGTCCCCTTCCCCACAGACTCCACCCTGCTGGCCCCCAAAGGTCACCATCGGTGATGTCACGGAAAAGCATGTGTTAAGCGAGCCTGTCCTCAGAAGCAGCCGTGGAAACTGTTGGTAGATTCCAGAAGGCTGGCAGGACCGCCCTCCTTCTGCTCAGCCCTGGCCCTGGGAGACGTCTCCCTCTTGGATGCAGGGCACTGGGGGAAGGACTCTACTGAGGCTGTCGTGGCCTGGGTGGGCGATCCCACTGACAGTGTGGATGTGCAGCCCACTGCTGTGCTCTCCAGATTCCCCCCCCTCCACCCTCAGGCAACCCATGGAAGACAGGGACAGCTGGGACTCGGCCCCTCCCTCCAGCCCCCAGCCCCTCCTCGCACGGCTGTTTCTACTTTTCTCTTCTTTGTATCTGTTTGCCCTTGCACTCCCTCCACCCTTTACCTTTAGTAGATGCACACACAGAGATGCACACTCACTCAGGTACATCCGACCCTGCCTCACTCAGCCAGCCCTCTCTGTTAACCCTCTCTGGCTCTAGCTGGGGACCAGAAGAGTCCAGCCAAAGCCTAGCAAACTGTGTTAGCTAGAGCCTACACAGCTGGCTGGCCTGTCAAGAGCTTCTCCCAAAATGCTTAGAGCTGAAGACCTCATGGAAAATGCAGAAAGGACCTCAAACTCCAAAACAAAATCACCACCAAGATTCTACTGTCTTAGTGCTACTGCCTGCAGGACATGAATTTCCTGTTATCTGCAGGTGACTTTCAGGGGCACTTCAAGCTGCTCCTATAGAGAGTGACTGCAGTGTGATTTTAAGCTAAAGAAACCCAAAGCAGGGTAGGGCGGCATTAAATAGCCCAGTTAGAAGCTTAAGGACCTGAGTTTTGATCCATGAAATCCATGTTAAAAAAAAAAAGCCCTCTTGCTTGTTATTCTAGGTCTGTTAAACAGACAGTCAGATCCCTAGGGCTCTCTGGCTAGCTGAACTAGCTACTTTTTGCTTGTATTGTTAAAAAGGAGGAAAAAAAAACCCAGAAAGAAACAGCAAGGCTTGGTGGCACATGCCTGTAATCCCAGCACTTGGGGAAGTAGAGGCAGGCGGATCTTTGTAAGCTTGAAGGCAGCCTGGTCTACAAAACAAATTCAGGACAGCCAAGGCTACACAGAAAAACCTTGTCTTAGAAAAGCAGAGAGAGAGAGAGAGAGAGAGAGAGAGAGAGAGAGAGAGAGAGAGAGAGAGAGAGAGAGAATGTGGTCAGGTTTGACTAATGACATCTGAGGCTAGATTGTCCTCTGACTATCACATGCACACACACACACACACACACACACACACACACACACACACGCACGCACACGCACGCGCGCACACACACATACATGACAATCTAAGACTCTGTACTACCTTGGGGTATAGAAACTGCAGTACGTAGCCAGCATTATTTACCCTACAGGAGGGAAAGGGAGTGTGCATGCTTGCACACACGGGGACTGCACAGACATGCTGGGACTGTGTCGACCGGGTAAGGAACTTGGAGCTTGGTAATGAAGGTTGAGGAAGCAATGCTTGCATCTTCTTTTATCGCCTTTCTCTCTGATACATCTCCTTGGAATGTGTCTTTCAACTTAACACTACGAAGGCTGTCCCTGAGGCTGCCACCACTCGGCATTCCCAGGTCCATCTGGGGAAAGTCCTGGTTTCGATCGGAAGTCCCTACTTCTGTCCTGTGTGCCCAGCACCTCTCCCCTTCCCTCTCAGATCACTCTGTTCCACATTCCTCCCATTTAGGGCTCAAGCTTTTGTTGGCCACGCCCTTTGGCTGCTCTATACCCTTCTACCCCTCTTTTGGATGACTTCCTGTGGTCTTTTGAGTCCCATCTTCTGATGTCTCTCTTGCATCACCTCATGTCTTTTCCTATAACATCTTGACATCTATCTGACCCCGCGTTTTAAATGTGACCAGCGCTGAGTGTTAGGACAATGTCTGTGGCAGTGGATAGAGGTTGGAGGATGGGAGGCTGGCCTAGGAGAGCATCTTGAAGTCTGTTTCCATATCCTAACCAAAGGGACCAAGAATAGGAGGAGAGCATTGCAAAGAGGAGGTCTGCCAGGGCCTGGCCAGGGATTCTCTCCCATTGAACTTACTGGGCAGAGTCTGATTTCAGAGTTAGACCATCAGAGCCCATCACTTGCTGAAGGGAAGTTTCTGGAAAGTTTTGTCTCACTGCAGGAGACTTTCCTAGAAGACCTTTTGCCGACTCTTTCAACCCTTTACCCGATTCCGATATAACTGTGGCATTCCGAGGGTTGTACAGAAGGCAGGGGCTCTAAAAATAGAAAGCATTATTATTGCCGATTAAATTTCTTTCCACCTACAGAATTTTCTCAAAGTAATAAGAAGAGGAAGCCTGAGCGTGCTCAAGTGTTCAGGGAGCAGAGATGTGTGATGAAAGAGTGGGGAGGGAGCACAGTCAAGGTGAGGCCAGGCAGGTAAGATGCAGGTTAGGGTAAAAAGTACCAGGCAAGGGGGACCTTTCTCATGCACCAACTTTTAAAGGCAAGTTCTTGGAGCACTGAAGCCTCTGTGCAGCTGGAGGCAGCGCTGAGCCTCCAGGCTGGAGCTAGTCTTTGTACCTGTCTGCACGGGGTGAGGCAGGCATGCTCCCAGAACCTCAGGCAGCCTCTGATGTCTTCGCACATTTACATTTACGTCTGAGGCGTATTTCCCTCTCACTGAGACTGGTTTCAGAGGAGACTGACAGGAGCTGGAATGTTCCTCAGGACACCTATGGTGGCTCAGGAGCTAGAAAACCACACGGAGAGACAATAGGGAAAATATGCAGAATATACAGTTTTTATGTTTTTTCTCAATATCCCCGCCGTGGTGTGTGTGTGTGTGTGTGTGTGTGTGTGTGTGTGTGTGTGTGTGTGTGTGTTGTAAAGGTCAGAAATCTATGTCTGGTCTCTTCACTGAATCAGGAACTCGCTGATTTAGAAAAACTAGCCTGCCCGGTAGCAGATCCTAGCATCTGTGTGTCTTCCTCCCCTCAGAGCACTGGGCTACAGCTATGCATGCCACACCTGGCTTCTTTAAGGGTGCTGGGGCTCCACACTCAGGTCCCAGTGATTGTGAGGTAAACCTTCCTCCCACTCAGTCATCTCACCAGGCTCACTTCCCCGTTTCTTTTCTCTTCTCTCCCATTCCCTCTCTTCCTGCTCCTTGCCCCTTCTCCTGTCCCCTTCTTTCCTTCCCTTCCCTCCTTTTCCCCTTCTATCTTTCCCCTCTTCCCACTCTTCCTCCCCATCTCCTCTTTTTCCCAGCATCCCTCAAACTGAGGCAGGATGAAGTCCTGCAAATCTAGATTCACCTTATCTGCCCACTAGAGGAATTTAAAAGAATTTAGTGCCTCCTTCAGGCAGCACCACAAAGTCCAGTCACCTGGATGTGTGCCCTGTGTCCCTTCCTCTCTAGGATGGCCTATTCATTATCCCAGGAGCCTTCTCAGACCCTCTGCAGGAGCGACTTATCGAGCCCCATGTGAAATCCATCAGGGCCAAGCAAGCAAGAAACCTGGTTCTGATGGTAACTGGTTGGGGCTACTTGACTCTGAAATGGAATAATACCAAACTGTCATTTGTTTATAGGTAAAGAAGAGGTTGTATGACATCTTCTTCACGTGGCTTAATGTGATCCCTCTAACTTTTCTCTTCTGCGGGATAGAGGAAGTGGATAATGAAGTCTGTCTCGCCTGGTGGTGGTGGAGATGGGATGACGTCATGTGTGTGAACTGCTTTACACAATTCCTAGCATAACACTTTCTGTACGCTAGCCACTAGGATTAGTACGGGTATTATATGGTCACTAGCTTGGCAGGCTTATTTCCCAGGCTAAAATAGTGCTCTCTGCTGGTTATGGAGCATGAAGATTTAGGGAGCTCCCCACTTCACAGGACGCCCAGCACATTCTCGGTTGGGTCCTTGGGGGTTCCCCTTCAAGTGCAGTGCACAGTGTAATATAATGAGAGTGGATCCTTATTTTGTGTGTCTTTCTAAGCGGTTGATGAAACTGAGCTTATTTAAGCCTAGAAATCCCCACAGGATGGTTATAACTCTTCTCACTTGTCTGACGTCACAGAGACCGTACGCGATGGTTCAGCGAGGCTATTTTCATTTGTTTCTAGTTCATGATTTTTCACCCACTAAGTTGTATGCTCTTTCTTCGGGCTTCATGACTGTCCCCTCTGCAACCCAGCTTCTTAAGCTGTGTGTTGGGATCCTGTGCCTAGTGGAGACCACGAACGATCTGACAACAGTTAAAGGTTTCAAAGAAGTAGTCAAAAATGAACTCAAAATGGTTCTGGCACTGCTCGGCCATGCTATGCTGCATCCTGGCTCAGCCACAGTCTTTGTTCTGAATACAACACATGCACACTCTACCCTCAGCCATGCCGTTACCACCGGGCATGCTGTCGCAAGACACTGTGACAACGGACAGTGCCTGAAACACCTCGGCTCGGATTCAAGACTGTTGCGTGCTGGAAACTGTGGTGTGTTTAGCGTACACACAAGCTTTTTCTGCTCTCACAGAAACATGAATGTGTAATTAGGGACAAGAAAGGCTTTTGAATATTTTTCCCGTCATCGTTCTTCAGTGTGCAAGCATCAAATTAGTGTATTTTGGGATTGTATTGTATTAGAATAGAGTTTGGCTTGGGATAGGACAGGATGTCCAACAATTTTTGAGATGGCCCTAAACAGACTTCCGCCATCATGTACTCTGTACTTACGTTATATGATTTCCTCAGCACTGAGGCTTATAAAATAAAAATACAAACAAGCACTGAAAGAACTCTCTACATTCCTGCTGTGTCAACTGTTCTTCCAAGATTTATTGTTTGTGTAAAAATAAACAAGTGCATCTCATTAGCATGCAAATTTACTTTTTAGATTTATTAAATTATATATATATATGTGTGTGTATATATATATGAATGACTTTAAAATAAGTTCCATTATGATTTATTACCACTAAATGCCTGACACCTATTTTATATGGGTGTCACAATTCCAACAAACATTTCTTAACTGGTGCTTATGCAAGCAATCCTAATTAAAATCAGTGGTCAAAAGGAACGACATCAAGTTAGGAGGGGGCTTTCTGGAGAGCGGAAGGGTTTTTAGCAAGAAAGCAGGTCTCGGGGAGACAAAAAGAGGAAAGGGGGTAAAATCTCAGTTTGTGCATGCATGTGACTGTCAAAGAATAAGAAGTTCTTGGGCGGGGCTGTGTAGGTCAGTTGATAGATGCTCCTGTGGCACACAGGAAGCTCTGACTTTGATTCCTTGCCCCCCTCCCCTGCCCGATGCACGCCATAGAAACCTGGCACAGTGGCACACACCTGTGACCTCAGTGCTTGGGAAGCAGGAGGGACCATAGAGCCAAAGTCATTCTTGGCTACATAGACAGACTGAAGCTAGTCTTGGATGCATGAGATGCCATTAAAATCAAAACAAAAACACACAACCTCTGAGAGTTTCCCTTTCTACTCCCTCTCCTAGCCCCATGGTTCTCTTCTGGGCTCTTCTGGTGTCTATTTCCAAACCACGTAAATTATCTTTTCCTTAGTTTTTCTATTTTAAATGGTGTTGACTGAAATTTTTTTTTCCTCACAGGAGAGGGAAGATGTAACTCATCTACATCACCCTCCTCACTGCATTTTTTTGTTTCTTCATTGCTTATCCATGCAAAGTATTTGTTCTACCACGGAGCTACACACCTCAGCCCAAGCCATATAACTTTAAACCATTTATTTCATACTTTTGAGGAATGAAAAATTTAAAAATCCATACATTTCCACTTTAGACAATATTTCTTACTTCTGCACTGTAACTGGGTGTTCCTTCTTGCCAGCTGCCTTTCTACTGCTTTCATGTTTAGGGTAATCTATTTACATTCTGTCCTTGAATTATTAAGTCCCTTGTCTTATTTATATGTTGATTTTTAAATTTGGAACTCAATGAGTTGTGGGCAGTGTGATTATGCAACTGTTTTCTTCAGAATCAAAAAGTGTGATTAGACTTAAAACCAAGACACAGTTAGCCAGGCGTGGTGGTGCATACCTGTAATCCCAACACTCAGGAGGTAGAGGCAGGTGGATCTCTGTGAGTTCGAGCCCAGCCTGGTCTACAAAGTGAGTCCAGGACAGCTAAGGCTGTTACTCGAAGAAACCCTGTCTTGAAAAATGAAGAAGAAGAAGAAGAAGGAGGAGGAGGAGGAGGAGGAGGAGGAAGAGAAGAAGAAGGAGGAAGAGGGGAGGAGGAGGAAAGGAGGAGGAGGAGGAAGAGGAGGAAGAGGAGGAAGAGGAGGAAGAATAACTGTGACTTTTTAAAATAAGTATTGACTAATTTTTCCTGGTATTCTAAATGTTTTTTCTTTCTTCTTGTTCATACTATAATGCTATTCTTTCAAATTAGCCCCATAGTCACTGTGATGATTAATATTGTCACAGGTAGGATCTAAAATCACCTAGGAGACGAGCCTCTAGCTGTGTCTATGTGGGTGCTCAAGTTAGGTTCATTGAGTTGGAAAGAGCCACCCTGGACGGAATAGGAAGGAGACAGTGAACTGGGTGCTGCCATTCCTGATGCTTTGCTTCCTGGCTGCTGATGCAATGTGACCAGGTGCCTTTGGGCCCTACAACCATGCCTTCCCTGCCACCATGGGCTGTATGTCCTTAAACCAAAACCCCAAATATACCCTTCCTCCCTTACATTGTTTTTTTTTTTTTGGCAAGGGTATTTTATCTCAACAACAGGACAGGTAATCAATACAGTCATGCAGCTTGCACTTGTTACAGGCGCATCCTTTTGCTCTGAAAGACCACCCTCCTGTGCTGTGCTCTCTAGCTTGCTGGAGGACTCTGGATTTGAGTTCACTTTCTGTCATTTGTGATACCATGCTCTCCTCCAGGGCACCTGCTTTACTTGTCTGCAGAGTGTGTTTAAGTGGCTACAGGAGAGTCAAGGAAGGCTCATCACCTGGGCCTTTTGTATGTGTGGGTCACTGCCCCGATTTGGTTTACCTAGCATTCTGGCTTTGCCGTTATTTTTGCCTGAGTGCTGCTTCACAATACACTGTTTTGGTGGTGACAGTGCAGCCATGGTTGCTTTGTGGCAGGCAACTTTGTTTCTTTCTGGTTTGGACATTTTTTAGTGATTTTTTTAAATTTTTTAAAAAATATTTTATTAATTTATTCATATTACATCTCAAGTGTTATCCCATCCCTTGTATCCTCCCATTCCTCCCTCCCTCCCGCTTTCCCCCTACTCCCCTCCCCTATGTCTGTGACTGAGGGGGACCTCCTCCCCCCGTATATGCTCATAGGGTATCAAGTCTTTTCTTGGTATCTTGCTATCCTTCTTCTGAGTGCCACCAGGCCTCCCCATTAAAAACAAGGAATTCCCAAAATTTGTGGACAAATGGATTGAACTAGAAATGATCATAATGAGTGAGTTCACCCAGAAGCAGAAAGAGTCAAATGGTATATACCCACTTATAACTGGACACTAGCCCAAGGAGCATGTCCCACGAAAGTCTTCACTGACCAGGAAAGTGGGTCAGAGGGGAGGACATCCTATTGGGACTTTAGTGACTTCTTAATTCCCAGTGTTTCTCAGCTTTCACTGGGATGTGAGGGGGTTTTGACCTAGTTTCTCCACTTTAACTAGGTTGTGTGTGTATGCGGGGGTATGTGTGGCCCCATTTAGAGTTTTTTTTTTGTAAGATCCTGACATTTCTGGCTTTCTTTTATTGTTATCTTCTTTTCATTTTCCGCATACTGATTTTTCGGACTCAGTAAATGTCCGCCCACTGGAGTGGTCCTTTCTGGCCATTCCCACCCCCTTCGCTGATATTTCTCTACTGCTTCATCTTTGCTGTTGCTCTTGTTGGTAGCCTTCATAGGGTAAGTGTCTTGGAATTTGCTTTGTCAAAGCTCAGGCTGGCCTTGAACTTAACTTGTGGCAATCCTCCTGCCTCAGCCTCCCTCTCAAGTGCTGGGATTATAGGCATGTAGCACAACACCTGGCTGGCTGGTTCTTTCTTTTCTCCTTTATCTGCGTATCTGGAGAGGTTCTTTGACTTTAATTTGTAATAACGCTTGCTGTGTGGCTGTCCCACATTTACAGCAGGAGTTCTGTTTTATGCATGGGATGTCTCTTTGAGTCTCTAACACCAGTTAGAATTATTCAGAAAGGTTTCACTTTGCACGGCTGCTAGAGAGATGGCTTGGTGGTGAAGAGCAGGCCTCACAGGTGCTCCTCATTACCTATGATGGGTGGCTCACAACTGCCGGTAACTCTGGCTCCAGGGGATCCAACACCCTCTTCGTACTTTAGTGTGCCCATGTGTATATATTTACACACACACACACACACACACACACACACACACACATACACAGAGAGACACACACACACACCACTATGCATATATTTTACTAATTAAAAATAAAACTAATTGTTTTGGTTATTTTTTCGAGTTCGTGTCTTATTTGTTCACCTAGATTTTTTTTGTGTGTATGTGTATATGACATTGTTTTGCCCCAAACATCTAAAATCCTTGAGCACCTATTCATAGTTTTTGATTGACAGTGCAAATTAATTTCTGAAGTCAGCACAGAGTTCTCTTGTGGGTATATAGTCCTGCTTTCTTTCTTTGGAGTTTTTTTTTTTAGATTTGTTTATTTTATTGTACATGTATGAGTGTTTCCCCCGCATGTATGTATGTATACCACATGTATGGTGTCAGAGCCTCTGGAACTGAACTTATGGATGACATGGGTGTTGAAAATCAAAGCTGGGGTTTCTGCAAACACAACAAGCACTCTGAACTGCTGAGTCATTTCACCAGCCCCCAGGCCTGTGTTTTTAATGGAATTCTTTCCTAAATAGACATCAGTTAAAGTCACAAATTATATATATATTCTTTATGGGATAATAAACATAAAAATTGATAATAATCATGAAGAGAAATAAGGAGTATAGTTGAGAACATATTTATACTGGAGATCTAATTTATACTGGAGTTTGTTGCAGTTGTTTTAATAAAACTCTGTTTCTCAATTTCAAGCTGCTTTATTGGTAAGTCAGGGGAAATTGGGAAGCAGTGTGAACAAAACATTGAGAGAGGAGATTCTCAGAATGAGGATTGCAACCAGATATGAGGGGTACAGAAGTCAACGTTTGAATTACACAGTAACCTTATGCCTACAGGAGTTTCTGATTTTTTCCCCCTGAGGTAATAGCCATTGATTTTGTGCTATTGCTAAAATGATAGACTGATGTTGCCTTGCAGAGTGGATATAAAATCCTCCCCAGGAGAGGAAATAGCACATTCAAAGGTCCTGGGGTAAGAAAGACCATGGCATGTTCCGGGCACTAAAGGGTGCCTTGTGTGGCTATGAAGTAGTGACCACAGGTATAGATATACACATTTAGTGTGTGTGTGTCTGTGTGTGTGTGTGTGTGTGTGTGTGTGTGTGTGTGTGTGTGTGTCTCACTAGCCAGAGGCCAGAACATGGGAGCATTGAAGATCAAGTTTTGGAGAAAAAAAAAAGTTTATTTCTCAGTGCAACAACCAACCACTAAAGGATTGAAAGCATAAAATAACGAGAAACACAGAAAGAAGTTAGGAGGTTTTTATAGGGCGAAAGTAGATGGCAGAACTAGGTGGGTTTGTTAATGATGGAGAGATGAGGTTGGCTTAGATGAGGAGTGAGAAATGAGGAGCCAAGGAAGAAAGTGGCTCCAGAGATGAGCCTTAGGACTTCTGACCTGAATAACATGGTAGGCAGAAATGCCATTCGTAGTGGAGAACTCTAGAAGGCTGCTTTGGTTGGAAGCTTCTGAGTCTAATTTGCCATGTTATCTGGAACTCATCCAAATACCTACCCTTAAGTATAGATCCTAAGATCTAGAGAGAACTGAATCACCGAGACAAAGGGGCCTGTGTCAAGAAGGGATAGCCAGACATGTGAATTCAAATTTGAAAGTAGAGGACGCCCTTGGAGAGACTGACATTGGGTCACTGGATGGCTAGGCCAGGCCACAGCACCAAAAAGCACACGGGCAGTGGTGGGAGGGGGTGAGTATTGACTGAGTGGTTGCTGGACTGTGTGGTGGTTTTGTTTTTTTTAATTTTTCTTAGATGTTTCCATAGTGTTTTCCATAATGGCATGAACCTCAGAGGCCATTTTGTTGGTTTGTTTTGTGTTTCTCAGCTACTTGGTAGTGAGATGAAACATATGGAGGAATAGGTTGTGACTTGTGATATTAATAGAAAAACAAGACAATCCATAAAATGGAAGACCATTTTTGTTTAACAATTTAAAGTACTTACTTATTGCTATTGTAAATAAAGCAGGTAATATAAAAATAATGGAGGTATGTAGTAAATACTGTAATATAATAGATAAACATAATTTGTAAACTACTGAGAGGTTTGCATAAGAAAATGGAATCAAATCAAAATCAAGTGACCCTATGTCAATCATTGTTTAAGTCCTATTGCATCTCTTCCTAGTCTAATTTTGTGAAGGTTCACTTTTGTGTTAACATTTTTATTAGCATAGTCTAATTGTGCCAAACGATCAGTTTCCTTACAGCTCTGTTGTACACGAGTGCAAATACTTTTATAATATTCACCCACCTCTTACCATCTCTCATCCTTTCTTCCCCTTCCCTGAGCCCCTTTTATCCTATCTAGCAGTGTCCCTTCTATGTCCCTGTCTTTTTTGTTTCTAGAGTCTACATGTGAGAGAGGATATGTGCTACTTATTTTCAATTCCATTCATTTCATTGCAAATGTTTCACTCTTAATGGCTGAATAAAACTTGCTGTGTATATGTGTATATATGTCTGCTTTCTCTATCCATTCTTCTCTTGGTGGGCACCTGGGCTGATTCCATCACTCAGCATTTTATTGTGATGACTCCACAGTACATCTTATAGTGCTACAGTAAACATGAGTGTGCATGTGTCTCTGTCACAGGCCATCTTTGATTCTCTTGAGTATACACCCATCAGTGGTATGGCCAGGTCCTTCGAAAGTGCTGTATGTATTTTCTTGAGGACTCCTGTTTTCCATAATGGCTGTACAGATTTACATTTCTCCCCACCAGCATGTTTTCCTTGTTTGTTTGCTTACTTGATTGACAAATCCACTTCTGGCTCCACTTTAAATTCATATAAAAATATTAAAAGAACCACAGTCGGTTCTTTTCCCTACAGACGCAATTAATCTTATGCTAATGGAATATGGCGAGAGTCTAGTTCTGGTTTTTAAAAAGGAAATCTACAGAAAGAAACCACTTGGAGTTGCCTATTGTGCTACATTTCCTCAGATATACAGTCTGGTAGTCAGGAGGCTCCCCCAGTTTCCTTATGGGATACCCTCTTCTTCTTCTTCTTCTTCTTCTTCTTCTTCTTCTTCTTCTTCTTCTTCTTCTTCTTCTTCTTCTTCTTCTTTTTATTCTCCTCTGGTCCTGGCAGTAGAAACATCCTTGTTTTCAATGAACTAAACAACTAATCACTTTCAACTTGCTTTTGAGGCAACTAATATTTTACCAAACGAGCCTATGCCGAGACTGAGAAGACTCCAAACACTCTGCATTGGCACAGGACCTCGAGTACGATTGATGAAATAGCAGGTCGTAGAACAAAAAGCCAAGATTAATGAGGATGCATTTGGGACTCCAGGAAGAAGCTCTTTCAATAGCAGGATCACTGAAAATTGTCTGTGGACAGATGTGCTTCTCCTCAGGAAAATTCTAAGATCTTACAGCTGGTCTGTCAGGCCGGGTCCAGACACTAAGCTACTGGACTCTTCCGCAGAAGCGAATGTTCATGACTGCTGAGGCCAACGTCTGGAGCAAACTACTCGGGTGTGAGGTTCCCTCCCCAGCTCGCTCTAAGCTCTAATGTGCTTCGCACTGCACTCACTGCCAGGCTCCTAAGCAGCATGTCTTTATGCCGTCAGTCTTTTAGTAGAGGGGAGCAAGCTAACAGGGGCACTGCTATTGACACTGACCTTCTGTTCACAGGGCACGAACGCTCTGGTGCTCAATACAGGTAGGTGTGCTGACTGGCTTGAATTGTCAACTCGGCACCATCAGTAGTCGCATGGGAAAAAGGACCCTCGCTTAAGAATTGCACGGGTAAGAGCGGCCTGTGGGCATGCCATATCTGTGAGACATAGTCTCTCGTGTGGAAGGGCTGTGCCCCTGCGGCCGGTAGGTGGGCCTAAACTGTATAAGAAAGCTAGCTAGCTGAGAGTCAGGCAGTAAGGATGTCCCTTCGTCCCTTCGAGATTCGTACTTCAAGCTCCTGCCTTAAGTCCCTGCCCCGACTTCACACAATGACAAGTGGTGACCTGTAGCTACAAACCCTTTCCTCCCCAAGTCGCTTTTAGTAAGGATGGAAACTAGAACAGGACTCTGTGGGTACACCTTCAGTCAAGAAGCTGAGCCCAAACTGACCCATAAAAGAACTTGTTAAAGTCTTCCTCTGGCAAATTTAAAACAACGGCAATAACTAACTAGTGAGATCACACTGAGTTTGTGTAGATTTTGCATGTTCTTGTGTTTTTAAAAAAGAAAAGATGTAGGGCTACCATCTTAAGTACGCCCAAGGATCTGCATCTGTACTGGCACCTGGGATGCTCAAGATGCCCTCCCGGCTGGCAGGCTCCAGATGGGCGGGGCCACCCTGTGAGCCGAGGACCAGCCTTTCTGCTTGTTCATTCCCTCCGGTGTTTATGCTATGTCTACCCAATTTGCGCTTCCCTCCACCCCCATCCCACTTGCATCCCCGCCTCCTTTCCCCATCTGCAGCCTCCCTATTCTTATCAAACGCTGGCTGCCGCTCTTCTCCAGATCGCGTAATGCCCGTTACCATAGCACCCGGGTACTTCACATTATTAAGACAATCTCTTTATTAGTAAGCCTGCTCCTCTCAGGGAGCCAGGCGCTTAGAGCCCTTTTGAGGAGATGATGAACCTGTGTCTTGGAGGCTTAGGGATTTGTCAAGGGTCAGGACAGACAGGTCGTGAGTGCTTGGGCTGACGTCCTGATTCTGGCTAGCACGGCATTGCTGAGAGGATGGCTGAGACTTCTGTCTCTGTTTCTTTATTCCGTTCCCTTGCTTTTTCCTCACACACTCAAAATAAGTGTATACATTATTATGCTTGTACAAAAGGCTTTCAAGTGCAGCCCGGCTTTCTATCCTCTCAATATATCTTTGAACTCTGACTTTTGTGCTCATTTTAAAGGCTGAGGAGGCTGTAGGAACTGAATTTAAAGGGCTCTGACTGCTTACGTTCGTGTAGTTACTCAGGGCTAATGCTAGGACTCAAAGTCAGACTCAAACCCAGCCTGGTAGTGCAGATCTTCAGTCTGGATATTCTAGAGGCTGAGGCAGGAGAATTACAAATTCAAGAACTGCACAGTTTTCACACACACACACACACACACACACACACACACACACACACACACACAGAGAGAGAGAGAGAGAGAGAGAGAGAGAGAGAGAGAGAGAGAGAATATGAGTTCAAGGCCTGCATATGTACTGAGATCCTGTCCTTCCCCCAAAATAACAATAAAAAGAAGGCTAAGGAGTTATAGTTCAATTGCTCTTCAGCTCCCAGATCCCTAGGTTCCACATCCTTAGTGCCAAAATAAAACCAAAAGAAAATAACAGACCAGCAAAAACAACCAGACACCACACTGTCTCTACAACCATCTCTCTTATGGACAGTAGGCAGATGTGCAGCCAGAAGAACAGGCAGGTAGACAGGCAGACAGACAGACAGCCCCTGTGTTGCTCTCGCAGAACAAGCGCTCAGCAGTTACTTGTTGGGCTGCTCAGATATGTGTAGCTCTTTGTGAGCCAAATGTGATGCTACAGGCTCTCCGGCTCTGGCTTTGGACGCCTTTCACCGTAGAGACAACCAAGCACCCTTCTGTGTCCAGCTATGTCCAGCCACTGCCGCAAGTGTGGAGGGCATATGAGAGTCTCCCACGTCACTTGGGTTCTTAAAGGCAGCGAACGGTGGACGAGACATGGACTGTGCCCACAGAGCTGCAGCCCAGCACGGAGCATGACACATACCACCCACACGGTTACCAATTATTTATCGATGCTCAACCGTGCCTCAGCCTCTAGGGAATCAGTGATCAAGACAAGTGATTGGAGCCTTGCCCTTCAGGAACTTTAGCTCGGTGGAGAGTCAGCTGCTAAACTCCTCAGTAACACGATGATTTGATTATCACTGTGAAACGTTCTAGAGATGAAGTGTGGCTGTGGTGAAAAATGCAGAAACAGAAGTTTTTGACTTTGGCCAGGGTGGGAAGATGACCACAGCAGCAGTACATGCTTTCTAAGGAAGAAATTCTGATCCAAATGGGGCGGGTGGCATGCTCAACCCCCAGAAAGGAAGTGAGCTTCCTTCTATGTAACAGTTAAATCAAGCCCTTGATGTGAAGGCTGAGGCCCCAGCTAAAAAGGCAAGAAATGATGAAGATGAAGGGCAGCTTTTACCAGCAGTAGGTCAAATGACGTCAGTCTGTGGGCACGCTCCATATTCAGAAATTCAGAGACAATGTAGCCGAGCTAGCTGCAGATCAGAAACCCAGGTCCAGGACGCTGGGTGGGATGGGGTGGTAGGAAGCGGGGGTTTTAAGTGAAGGGTGATACAGAAGGAGGAGATCTGCAGACAGTGCCTGGAAAGGGTCAAGGAGAGGTGGCATTTAGGATGCTGGCTGCTGGATGTTGCCTGAGATTCAGCAGATGGCAGTGGATAGTGGGGAAGAGAAGTGATCCAGGGTGTGGGGAGAACAGTTGAAACAAAAGCAAGATCAAGGACCAAATAAAGTGAGCTCTCCGAAGGGCTCTGAGAGATGGGTGAGAGGTATCGTGGCTCTGTCTGCAGCAAAGGAAAGCCACTAGAGATGTTTGGTCTGAGGATTTGCTTCTAAGCTGTGCGTTAGAAGGAAGGATGTGTCAGGAGTACTTAGGATGGACAGGTGGGAGAGGGGAGGGCTGCAGCCTCTTCTGCCTCCCTTACAGCATCCTCCTAGCCTACCGCTGGCAAACCGATCAAGAAGTAGAAGTTTTAAAACAGCCCTCTTCCCAACAGGCCATTCACTCTCAGGACTAATCATCAGTGCTCTTCTTAATTAGCAGAAATGAGTGATCCCTCCCTGGAGTGTGGTGAGGGCGTGGCCCTGTCCCTCAAAGTGATGGTAGCTCCAGAGCTATTTGTTGGATTAATTGCATCTCTTCCCCTGGTGCTTTTGCTTCGGGTGGCTGGAAGACTTCGGAGGCTTTTCTCCATCTGTCAGATGAAGTCCCCTCTGCCGCCGTTGCCCTCTGAACCTCGGCTTTCACAGCTTTTCAAGGCTTGGTATGCTGAAGCCTAAGGAACTAGACTGAAAACATCACAGATGACCACGAGGCCTCTCATAGGGGAGAGTGTGGGGACGATATTGGCCTTGGCCTTGGCCTTGGCGTCAGAAGGGCTCCAGTCCCTAAATATCTGGTTCTTAACTGCTAGCCTGCTGATATGTCTGAAATTCCATCATGAGAGTCAGTGATGTTTGGGTCATTTCAGAAATAGCATAGTGTCCCAACAGCTGCTCGCCGGTGAAGTCACAGGCAGTCAGAAAGAGCCTTCATCTCTGCATGCCAAAGCGCCGGGAACTGTCTGTCTCTCCATCTAGCCTTTTCCTTGCTCTTTAGTCCTCTGCTTCTCTTCAGTGTAGATGTTCTGGGACTGTTCTTGCTGAGCTGTGCTTTTTCACTTACTTTCTTTCCAACGAAGACTTCCCAATAGCAGTAGCTTTAGACCAGCACCACACAGTTTCGACCTCACCCCCTACTCTTACCTCACCGTCTAGAACCTTCATCGGTCCTACAGTGTGGACAGCTCAAGGAGCATATTTGTAGAATGAGGAGCTGGGGTAAGAACACAGAAGTTCAAGTCAAAAGAACTGGCTCCCAGTCTTACTTTAGCTAGGAAGTATTCCCCAAAGGCACATGTGCTAAGAGCTTGGTTGCCAGCTGATGGGCTTCTGGGGAGCGGCTGGGTCATGAGTGCTCTAACCTCATCAGTGATTTACCCACTGATGGATTTATAATTGGTGGCATTATTGGGGAGGTGGTGGTGGTAGGAACTTTGAGAGGTAGGGTTTACCCGGAGCCGGCACTTAGCCTCTGGAAGAATATCCTGTGTGTCCTTAGCCCCCCCATACCCCCACCCCCCAATTCTCCCTGCTTCCTGCTGTCCTGGCGTGAGCCACTGTGCTCTTAATAGGTTATTCTGTTTCAGCTGCCTGGGTCAGAAGCAATGGAGCAACCATGGACTGAGTCCTCTGAAACCATGCACTCAAATAAATCCTTCCTTTCAGGTTATTTGCTACAACATGACAACCAAACTAACCTAATGGGTGCGAGGAGGAAATCACACTGAAAAGGCAGTAATGCCAGCTCCATGGAGGAGCAAAGGATGACTTTTGACCCTGTACCGCAGCATACTCAGTTAAGACTTGGCCTTCTGAAGGTATTTTTGAGAGTGGGATTTCCACACCGCATGCTCACAGCAATCAGATGTGGGGCTTGTTGAAGACATATGTGTCCAGGAACCTTCCAGGCCCAAAGAATCTGATTCAGAAACTTAGGGCAGGGCCCAGGGATTTGTGCAGGGCCCAGGGATTTGTTTACAGGCTTTCCCAGGAGGTTTGGTGCACAGGGTGTGGCCCTGCTTAGGTGCACACCTTAGATCCCACCTTCTAGCTCCCAGAGATGTCGTTATGTCTCTTCAGTGTCCCATAAAATACCAGCCATCCTGGGTCTAGTCCCTTTTGCAAAGCTTGCCTATTTATTGCATAGGGGATTGAACTCAGGGACTTGTGCAATCACTGAACCATATCCCTAGCCCAAGGTGTATTCAGGACCCTAAACACAGAGCTTTCACAAACTCTGCCATTGCTAAACGGTCCTATTTTATTTACTCCCGTCAACTATTTCTCTTCCTACAGCTCTTTCTGTTTGCTTTTGCTGCTGAATGCTGATCGACTCCCTCCCTGCAAAACCAAATGATTTTTTATCCCTTCCCAGTTATCCACCTGATAGAAAATAGGAAGTGACAGAGGGCCTCATACAGTGTGTGAGTGTGGGCCCCGAGCATCCCACGGCAAGCTTGGAGAGGTCAGAGGATAACCTCAAGGATTTGCCATTGCTTCGCTGTTTGAAACAGTGTCTCTCCTTTGTCAACGAGGTCCTGGGGACTCTCCAGTCCCTGCTTTTTCATCTTGCCATAAAAACACTAGGATTGCAGACTTGTGTTACCAGTGTCCAGCTCTAGGTAGGTTGTAGGAAGTCAAGCTAAATCCTGACAGCAGCATTTTTTTTTTTTAACCCACAGAGCCATCTTGGATTTTGTTTTTAGGAGTAGTTCATATCCTGCTAGGAATGGGCTACAATGGCATGGTATACACTATCAAGTGCTAGACACATGAGCAATTTCATTACTACTGTTTATAGAATTGCAAACCTTCCTACGAAGGTGAACATCTCAGAACAGAGCCAAACGGGCTTTGCCAGCATCCTTCCTAGCTTGTGACATCTACACGATTCGCTCAGTGGACGTTTAGGGGACTGTATAGTAGTTTTTCCTGCCACACAGAGCTCTTCTCCACGAGTCCCTAAAATCAAATGCAATAGCCATTTGCCTCTGTGTAAATATAGCTTTACAAGTGGTAGGACCTTTGAGCTGTGCTGAGGTTAATGGTGTCACTTCTGACGTCCCGTCTGCCACACCCTGCTCAGCTGCCGGCAAGGGTAATCTGCCTCCCTCCCGCCGTCACTGGATGGTATATTTAGAGCCTCTTCCCCAATGGTAAGTGGGATCTGAAAATAGACTGCCTCGCTTGTGTGCGATTGGGTTGCAGCCTCCAACGTACACCTGACTATGTGGATACATGTGGTGAGCAGCTAGCACGAGGCAATCCCACAGAATTTTAGTGCCAAGGGCTTTGGCCTAAGAGCAATGCTGCACTTCAGAATTTCTTCCTCCCGTTCAGGGACTTGAAGGGGCTTCTCCAAACTCGCATGTGACAGCCACCTCTTTGGCTGCGTTTTCTTGCATCTGGGCCCGGTCCGGATTGGAGTGTTCCATATTTGCTCCCCTTCGGAAGGGACCAGATGTTTTCCCCTGGTCTCAGCTTAGCTCTCCTCCCAGCATGATCCCCCGATGTTCTGCATCCTCAGAGCTCCCATGTGCATTGCAGCTGTGGTTCGGTTGTTTATGACAGGAGGGCTCTGTGATCATTACGTGGCTCGGCATCAAGAGAAATAGGAGCCTTTGCAACTGTTCTTTCTGCTTTAAGGAATTTATGACATCCTCATTTCATATAACACCCATGGCTTACAGTCCACGGCAGCAGGGTAAAGTCTGCTGTTAGTAATTGTCACCTCAGGCTTCAGAGCCGGCTCCGTCAGTAAAGTGCCTGCCACGCACTCATGAGGGTCTGCTCTCCTGTCCCCGGCATGCACATGAAAAGCTGAGTGCTGTGCTGTGTGCCTGTCACCCGGTGCTGGGGAGGCAGAGGCAGGAAGATCCTGAGGTTTCTCAGGCCAGCCAGTGTACCCGGTGTACCCAGTGAGGGAGTTCCATATTCACTGAGAGATTCTGTTTCAAAAAAATACAGTGGAGAAGCATAAAGGAAGACACTCAGTATTAACTCTTGCTCTCCCCATGAGCATGTGTGTGCATGCACGACACAAGCAAACACACACACACACA
This sequence comes from Acomys minous, assembly GCF_964271855.1. NCBI lineage: Eukaryota > Metazoa > Chordata > Mammalia > Rodentia > Muridae > Acomys > Acomys minous. The sequence goes on along the minus strand of NC_140483.1, from coordinate 25,920,741 downwards.
CACACACACACACACACACACACACACACACACACCATGTATGCATCCATATACCACACAGAGAGAGAGAGACACAGAATGATAAAAAAGACTATGATGATAATAAAAACAAACAAATAAGGCGGAGAACAATTGAATGACATCAATTGCTGGCCTACATAAGCATCTGCACATACATGTGTACAGCTACACACCCCCCACACACACTTATGCACACATGCACACACACGCCCCTAACAATTATAATTGTCACCATCATCTTACCACCGTACGTTCTGCAGGCACTCATTAAGCATTTAGCAACCTACAAAGCAGGATGGTAGAATCTTTGGTAATGTAAATATGAGATTGTCCATGTGTGCGAGAAGGCTACAGTTTAACAGCTAGTTATGATTCAAGTATAAAGTCAGAGCTGTAAGACACAATCGTGTTTTTAGGAGAGCAGCAGGAAGTTCTTTTAAGAGAAGGTTTAGCAGAGGAACTGGCCTTTCAACGAGGATGATTTTGACAGTGGAAGGAGTAAAGCAGGATCATGTTAGGCTGGGCTCACAGTACTATGAGCCATAGGTCAGAGCCTACGAAGTCTTCACGCTGAGTGGGTATTGCCAACCACATCTCTGGAGCAGCAGGGCCTTTTTGGTTCTTTAGACCACATTAAGTATTTTAGCAGATAGGCAAAAGGGATCTCCGTGGTTTCTTGGGATGCTCTTTTGCCATTTCTACTGATGGGTTCTTCTAAGTGGTTCCCAAACTCGGTGGCACAGTAGAGTCCCCTGGGTGCTTTGACAGCTCCAAAACCCAGGCCTTCACCCTATACTAACCTAGCAGCTCTCATAGTGAACACGTGTGGTAGTGTTGAAATTTCCTGGGTGAGTCCAATGTCAGACAAGTGTCAATAACTTCCTTAAATGAGAACACCTCAGTCAGCTTGTTTCACCAGTGACTGGGCCAGTTGGCTAAGCCACAGAAGACACTGTACCTATAATTTGCACCCTGGATATATTTAAGCCATTTGCATTTTTTTTATGACAGCTGAGACAGTTCTATCTTAAAGCTAGTCAGCTTTATGCTGTAGCTACCTAGTATCTGTCCTCAGATTATCTCAATTACTGAGACTACTGTACTCTAGTTCTGTCCAGACAAGCCTATAATTCTGGGACAATGAAATCTGGGCTCTTAAAATCCAATGAAGGGCTGGTGAGATGGCCAGGTGAAAGCATGAGGATCCGAGTTCAAATCCCCAGCCTCTAGGTAAAAAGCTGCGTGTGGTAGTGTATTAGTTTGTACTGCTGGATGGCTAAAGCTCGCTGCCCAGACAGCACTGCCGAATTGGTGAGCATTGTCTACAAGGAGAGACCCTGTCTCTAAAAATGAAGGTGTAAAGAGATAGAGGAAAGATACAAGATGCCAATGGCTGGCCTCCAACATCATGAGCATGCGCATGCGTGTGTTAGCAAGTATCTACATGTGTACACGCCCATACACAAAATCAAACTGGGATCTGGCCATAGTCACCTTCACTTCCTCATGCTCAGCATCCTGGAGTTAACATCAGGAGAGCTTGCTGTAGTCAACATATGGTCACACTTATCATATAGTCACTAGGCTTCTGCTGTAAGAGAGTCTGTTGTGGGGGCTTAGTGAGCTACAAAAATAACTCAGACGTAGTTGCCAGTCATCTTGGGTTTGCCATTCATTACGACTTTTCAGAGAGACATTTATGATAATGCAAGGAGAAGCATGTTGATACAACAGTGGTGCCAGCCACAGCTATGGCGGCCTGAGGGGATGGTAAGAGGACCATCTAAAGGACTCATATCCTGAGCCTCCAGGGATAGACAGTATTTGGCTAGAGAGCAGAGGTGGGGGCACTGCTCTGAACTGAGGAGTAGAAGGAACACATGGATGAGGGAGATGAGGGTGTGGCACCAGAAAAGGGTGGTTCACCCATCTGACCAGCAGTCAAGAGGGACAGCGGCAGGGAAGGAGATGCTGCACAACGCCCAACATTGGTGTGGTCCATCTGGCCCAGTGTCATGGGCAAGACAGCAGGACAACGGAGCTCTAGAAATGCAGGCCATTCACAACACAGGAGAAAGGACATTTTAACCGCAGAGCCTCTGGACCCACCTGTTCACACACACATACACCCCACCCCGTCCCCAGCCACAGACCTGTTGCCCTCTGCCCAGCACACTCCTCCCCACCTTCCTGGTTTTTGTCCCGTTGAATACTATGGATCATGTATATATGCCTGGAGTTTCCATTACATCAGAAGTTTGCCATGACCTTTCCATTTAAATTAGAGATGCCTGCTATGGTCCCTCGTCTCATCCAATTTATTTTCCTTCTGAGCACTTAGCATGGTGTAGAATGACATATGTGCTTGTGGCCAGTTGTTTAATGTGTATCTCCTCCATCCGACTGCTTAAGCTCCAGGATGTCAGGGTATATATCCTTCTTTTCTATTCACAGATCTTTGCTGGTCATTGGAGGCCAGTGAGTGTTTAATGGGTAATGAAAAAGAGCTAAAACAATATGTGAGGACCTCCACTTTGGGGCTGTGGCTTTTAAGAAAAGATTGACTGAGTTTTCATTTTATGACTGTCTTGCATTCATATATGTATGTGCACCATGTGTGTGCAGTGACGGGGAGGCCAGAAGGGGCATCAGAGCCTCTGGGACTGGGGCTACAGATGGCTTCTAGCTACCAAGTGGGTACCAGTAACCCAACCTGGGTCCTCTGCAAGAGCAACAAGTGCTCTTAACCCTTGAGTCACTACTTTACCCCAGGAACCAATATCATATCCACTTCTGTCACCGCTAGTTATGAGACCACATTCAAAATGTGAGTGTCTGTGTATGTGTTATATACATATATACATGCATGTATAATATATACACACATGCACTTATATGTATATAATATATTGCACACATGTATGTGTTTGTATGTATATGTAATTATATGTGTAGATATGTTTGAGTAATTGCCTTTCCTTCTCTGACTTCACTACCTTCATGTCAATTTGTTCATTTATAAAATTGAGATAATGAAGCCTGTATTACTTAATTCTAGCATTTTGGGAAAACAAATTGGAACTTAATATACTATTATATAGGTAAAGTTCTAGAAAATATAAAGGCACCAGTCTATCACAAATTGCTATGAAGTAGGCACATCTGAATTCTGTACCTAGGGATTATTGGTAATCATCAAGTGACTTTAGCTTTTCCTTTGTGCTTTCTGCAAAATATTATTTTATATCCACACTGGCCAAAAGAAAAACAAAACTAACCAGACATATAGCTATCTCCTTTGATTATCAGGCTTTTATCTGTAAGATTTGCTGGCTGAGTTCACATTTAGTGCCGTAGGGCAAATGCACAGCTTCATTTCATCACATGCTCTACTCAGAGCTCATTAATACAAGTTCAATGTACCACTTAGGAGGACATTTAATCTTGGAAAAAAGTAAGCCCAGAATTTTCATGAATGAATTAGCCACTTCCTTCTATGGACAAGGAGAGTTTGGTCATTCACTTGCTATCTTGATGAGAATTCACTAACAGTTGGGGATACTGGAGTGACTGAAGTTCGTGAGGCTGTCTAGGAAGGGCTTATGTTAGGCATACCAGATGAGCAGGAAACTGTTGTTATACCATGGATGGTTTTTGGTAAGACACAGTGGTACTTTGCATGAAGCTTTGGGTTGTTACGGGATCGTAACCCTCCTGGAAGGCATCACAGGAAAGATGAGCACTCTGGGGACTTGGAGAGCATGGCAGCCATTTTTTTTTTGATGCGTCATATTTATCAAATGTCTTTTAGCATTTATGTTGGAATGGCTCACAGAATCCACTGTCCCTGTTTTTGCAGAGCTAACAGTTATGCAGCGAACACAAGGCATATGCGTACTTGGCCCCACTCTACTGGGGGTGTGGCCAGCCCACACCTACGCAGTCTCACCTGAACACATGAGGCAAAGAGTTTGTGTGTATCTGTGCAAGAAAACACCCACATACAAAAAATAATGAAACCATTTAAAAAGCAATTTGCTCATTCTGTGAGGAAAAGAAGCTGACAGCATACGTAACAGTGAAAAGGGAACCAAGCCGCCAACATATCATTGGCATTAACCTTGGGCTAGGCTTCTGAGTGGGCATTTTAAAGGATGGGTTTCAAATGGCTGAGCGCTTAGAAGAACCCTTGCAAGCTTGGACTCGTCAAACAGCCAATTGAAACACCGTGTTTCCCTTCTGACAGTCATGTCATAGAACACGTGGTTTGTTCTTGATTGAGACACTTGCTTCAGACACCACAGCGGAGAAGACAGACAATTGGGAACAGGTGGTAGGTTAGCTTGCACTCCCATTTCTCGTTGAAGAGGAGAGTGGATGGAGCTTATTTAAAGAAAGTGAACTAAAGTGCCTCACTGAAGTTTTCATGCCATCTTCGTTGCCATCGCCAAATTAGCTTGTACATATGGAACATTTATTATGCCTCTGACATAGTCTAAGCGGTGGTGGGCATGTGCGGGTTGGCTGAATGCTCGCAGCCAAGGGAGATTCAGTAATTTACAAGTATCACCAGGCTATAGAAATAGAGTCAGGATTCGCAGCAAGACTGGCCTCTGACTTGGCACCAAGGGACGTACTTTCTAGTGGCGTAAGATGCTATCTTTGTTGTGTTTCTTTCAACGTTTTGATTGATGGGTTGGATAAGACATGGGAGGCCATCTGTTGTGTTTTCAGAAGTCATGAAATAGGGATATGTATAAGAGGTACACTGGCTAAGCGAAACAAAATATCTGGGAAGAGGAAGGAATCACATAAAAAATGTTCATTTTTAGAGGAAGATGGGTGGACAATGCAAGGTGGCCCCCGAACCAGTCATCCAGGGATGGGATGAGAGATGTACATAAAGGTGGGCATAGCATGAAGGAGGAAGTTTTTATCAAGGTTTCTCTGAATTGACATGTGGAGCTGCCCAGATGCTGGCCCGTGTGGGCCTCCTGGGAGCCTCACTGCACTACTTACACCAGCCCCACCCCTGGTGTAACGCTCTGAGAGCTAACGTCCTGCCACAGGAGCACCAGAGTCCATGTAGCTCCTCACAGTCACAATGTGACCCCCCTTCTTCTTGACTCCTGATGCTCTGGTCCCCTTCATGGCCTCCTTCTCTGTTATCTTGACTTTGTTCTTGCCTCTGCACTTTTTTTTTTCTTAGTTTTCATTTTGGTTTCTTCTAGAGGTCACATGTTGATTTTGTTCTATAGTAGCCTAATTTGACTAACCTCTCTGGCCATTGATGTCCTGTGAAGTATCAGGGGAAAACGTAATTTGTTTGTGTGTGAAGCCCCTTGGTTCTCATCCTATGACACTGGCCTTTGGGGGGTGTGCTGACAGCTAGCCCACCACCTGTTATCCCAACCTGAAGAACAGTTTGGCCCATACCAGAGTAGTCATGGAAGGCTAGCCCACCCTTTTCTCTACCTTGAGGATGTCTATATAAATGTTGATTCACATTATTAAGAAACGAGGTGTGTGTGTGTGTGCGTGTGTGTGTGTGTGTGTGTGTGTGTGTGTGTGTGTTTGGTTGGGGTATGCATGTATGTATGCAAGTGCGGATGTCCATACGTGAAAATTCAAAGGCCAGAAAACAGATGTCAGGTGTCTCTTATTTCTTTCTACTCTGTTCTCTTGAGGCAGGGGCTCTCTCTGAACCCAAAGGCTTACCATTTCTTCTCCAACAAGGCTGGTGGATAGCAAACCTGTCAATCAGTCTTTCTGATTGTTTCTTCCACTCCACGCCCCTCCCCAGTGCTGGGGTTACCGCTGCAAATGTCTACATTTGATTTGTTCCGTGGACACTGGGGATCTGAATACGCACATCAAACATTCTTGCCCACTAAGCCATCTTCTCAGCCCCCCATGGATAGATAGTCTTGAAATCTTAGCTACATGGACTCTCTGGAAGGACCAGGAGCATCCAGGGAAGGCCTCATTGTATTTGACATGGTGCCTCTTTCTCAGAACTCGCAGATGATCTGGTGACAAACCCCACAGGCTTCTCTTCTATGGCCTCAAAGGGTAGCCGAGATCCTGAGCACAGAAAGTAGGATGGTAAGTCCTCTCTAGAGAAGAGACGTGATGGCTCTTGAGTTCCTAACACTGAAATGGTTAAATACAGTCAGAGCAGTGCTTTCTCAGGGAATCTATACAACACACCCAAATATTAAAGGGACTTAGACTTGTCTGTGGGTCGGCTCTATCCAAGGCAATTTCTGTGTCAAAGGGATGTAGGGACAATCTCTGGGCAGATGGCACAGTGATGGTGCTCAAGGTGAAGTTATCTCCCCCGCCCCCACCCCAACCCATTGCAATGAGACAGCAGAGTGGGTACCACTTTGTGGAGGCAGCATCTCCTTCCTACCTGTAGGTAAGCTTCCTTGTGAACCTGCTCTGGCTCCTGCCTACTCTGTCAAGCTTCCATTATTAGGACATGGACCACTGTGGCTGGCCACCCAAGCAGGAGTGGCCCAGCCCAAATCCAAAGGCTGCTTGCTCTATTTTGGTTTTTCTGTCTTTGGGCATCTAGTCTCATGCTTTTCTAATTTTGTGCTTATGAAAGGCCTCTGTTCTCTCTTGGCCCCCACCCCCGCCCCTTTTCACAGATCAAATAACAAGTGCACTGGACAGAGAGGAGCCAGAGTGAGAAAATGCATTTTAATAAAACCCCATTGATTTTTGTGGGTGCGAGTGAAGGAAAAGGCACCTAAAGAGTCTTTAACGCCTGCCACCTCCCCCTTCCCTCCTGACCTACTAGGGCAGTCACACATCGATTGGTTCCCAGCTAATAGATTGTGCCACCCGGTAGGGACCTCTAGGGACTAGCGGGAGCTGGAGGAGTCGCTCACAGCAGCACAACCCAGAGTTAATCAAACTAGCAACAGGATCTCAGGCGCGGTGGCGGCGGCGGCGGCTGCGGCGGCGGCAGCAGCAGCAACAGCAGCAGCGACGGTGGCGGCAAGAGGCAAGAAGAGTAGCATTGGCGGCAGCGTTATGCGTGATTACTGACAGGCACCAGCTGCTGCCGCCGCCACAGCCTCTCAACAGTATGTGGACTCTCGGATCTAGAGGCAGATTCCTGACTAATCCCAGAGGGCTGGCCCAGCCTGTGCTCCCCCGGCTGCTAGCAAGCGATGGCCACTCTTGTTAGCCCAAGTTGAAGGAAGCCCGGCTGTGCCTGGGAGCCCGGAGAGGCTATACTCCTCAGAAGCGCGGCAGAGGAATGAACTGAACAGCAAACATGTATGGAAATTATTCCCACTTCATGAAGTTTCCCACAGGCTTTGGTGGTAAGGACCTCACTTGGGCTTCACTGTGTGAGTGTGAACCTGTCGGAGAGAGGCAGGGAGGAACCAGGATAACGTAGCTTGGAATTGGAAGGCGGGCGGGTATGTTCATATGCGTGTGCAGTGGGTACATTGCGTGTTTCGTGGGTGCTTGTCCAGGCAGAAGGGTCCCAAGGTGAAGGCATGCTTGCACATCAGAAGAAGGTCCTGGGATATTCTGAGAGTCTAAACCAGCGTGTTGCAAAGGGTTTAAACAAAGGTGAAGAGCTTTGCTACTACCCCACATGTCTGTGTGGGTGTGAAAAGTGAAAGAGTGAGGAAAATTGCTAAGATGTAGCTATTGTTTAATTTGTAATGAACAACAGAAAAAAAGTGATCTAAAGCCGTTCCTTGGGCAAAAAAAGTCCCAGAAATACTTTGCAACAAGGGCAAGGTTGTTGTTGTTTTTTACTTAAAAGCTTATTTCTTTACAATTGGATTTTCAAAAGGGAAACATAGCCCTTTAATTTGGCTTTCCTCTCTGCTTTCTTCCCTTTTGATTTGCTAATAGCCTCTTCTCTCCTCCCCTGCTGCTGCCCCCAATTCCACAGCAAGGGTTGCTGTCATCATTTCCGCTCTGGGGGTCGAGATCTAAGGCTGGGGGGTAGGGAAGGCTCTGCTCTTAGAACCTGCAAACTGAGGCTCGAAGTAGCCAAGCCAGGCAGGGTAGTCCCTCACTCCCTACAGAAGCTCCAGGAGGCTGAGCCCACTGGCTGCCTTCATGCCTGGGGCACATCTGTCCTAAGGATCCCTCCCTTCAGGGGCAGGGGTAGTCCAGACACTCAGCCATGTGCAAATGCAACCAGCAGCCAAACCAACTGGCTTCTCATGTGTCTAGTGACGGCATGCTGCTCATACTCTTAGGAACCAAAGTCAGAAACTGTGCTGTATGGATTCTGGCAGGCAGGATAAAGCAGATAGATTTGCGAGGTCCTAAGAACTGAAGTCCCTGCTCTCCTGACCTCCTCTGTGAACAGGCAGCCAGCTTATCCAAAGGCCTGGGAAGAAAGTTTGCCTACTTTACTGATTCCTCTATGAGGCACCATGACATATATTACCGTCCCTTGAGTGAGGAGGGATCTCATTCCTTCAGAGTGGGGCGGCCAGTGACTCTATGAGCCAAACAGGGGCCAAGCACCTGGAAATTGAATGCAAATGACACACTACCCTTTGCGCTGGCGTAAGCTCATTAAGTATATACAGTAATGCTGTTCTGTGTACAGTGACAGAAGCATTTGAAGATTGATTATTGGTCCCAGGGGCAAGGGGACAGTGGGGATGGGCATGAGGTAAAGTTCAAGTTATTTGGGCTAATTTGATGGCTGAGAGTTGTGGTCAATGCTATGACCTGACAGGTTGTGGTCCAGGCCGTCTCTACTCCCGTCTCAGACCTCTTCACTTCTCCCCTTGTACATGAGCTTCATTATTTGAGGGTCATATTTATCTTTAGCTAGATTCTTGAGCCCCTCAAGATCTGTGAGATGATGGGTCCAAAACAGGAGAAGAAAGAAGGGCTAGTTTAAAATTCCTTGGGGCTGGTTCCTGGAACTGTGAACCTCAGCAACTCAAGGACCTTAGGGAGAGTCTGGGGGTGATGTCTCATTTGCATAGACACCAAGCTGAGGCCTAACGGAAGGTAGAAATTAGTTCAATGTGGTGAAGGGTAGAGTTTCAAAGTGCTTCAAGAAATGCCTCTAATTACTTATAGTAGAATTGCTTTCACCTGATGTAGCCAAAAGACAAACATATACATATACACACAGTGAGGGGGGGATTGAGAGAGAGAGGGACAGAGACAGAGAGAGAGAGACAGAGAAGAGACAGACACACAGAGAGACAGTGAGAGACAAAGAGAGAGACATAGACAGAGAAAGACACACACACACACACACACACACACACACACAGAGAGAGAGAGAGAGAGAGAGAGAGAGAGAGAGAGAGAGAGAGAAAGAGAGAGAGAGAGAGAGAGAGAGAGACAGACAGACAGACAGACAGACAGACAGACAGACAGAACAGACAGAATGAGATCTTTGGCTTTGGTCCTTAGTTTTCCATCATTTGTCTTTGTGATCTTAGGCAAGTCCTGAACCTCTTTAGACTTTCACATCTTCACATCTTCAGTCTCTAAAATAGAATTTCTAGTCTCATTCTTAGAGTTTTGCTTTGAGAATTAAGTGAGATAGCTAGCCCACAGGAGGGGGAGTGTTGCCTGTACATTTGGTACCAAATACAAATTAATATTTTTATTCCTCCCATTTGCTCAGAAGCCAACATGCAAATTAATTTAAATACCAGATATTATTGTAGAATAACGAATTGGGGGTCTGGAAAAATGTACAACTAAATTTGCAAAAACCCACACATTCTGCTGGCTTCACTTTTTATAATTTGTGGAGGCTCCAGTATTTAGTGTAATTGGGTTTCAGACCTGATATAACACGGGCAAGCATTGTTTAATCCTTGCTTCTGATGATGCCTTTCGTTGCCATTCCTAAGAAAGGAATGGTTTATTTTGCTTGATTCTGTTGATGTCCTCCATTTTGTTTGCATGAGCCAGTTAAGAGGGGGCCTACACTCAAAGCCAAAATATTGCCCCTTCTGTACTGTCTAAGAGCCTACAATGAAGGAGGGGAACCCCAGTGCAGGCTCAGGAAACATGGGGACATCACCTGCACCCATAATGCCTCTGTGTTCATAATTATGTTGCGAGGGTGGGGTGGTAACTCCTGCCCTTTCACATATTAGTAAATGGAGCCACAGAAGGTTCTGGGGTCCTGTAAGAGTCTCTAGGGCAGTAATGTCACTGCTGGGAAGTAGCATTCATTTGTGGGCCCTGCTTATGATGTGGCTGAAGGCCAGTGCCCATGGGAACTGCAAAGTGCCCACTCTCTGAGCTTGGACTCTGCCCTTTGTGGTAGGAGAACTGTTTTCTCCTTCTTGGCTAAGTCTTGAGTTTGCCAACTAACTGCCAAGGAAAAGACTTGTTTCCCAGTATGCTTCCTTTTAGAAGATTCAAGACAAAGCCTGTGATACCCCATCCGACTGTGCACTAATCCCAGGGGAGAGAAGATAAGGGGCAGAGGTGACAAGCACCTACAATGAGGGGACCAGCTATCAGAATGATCTGTTAGGGCCAACCCAGTAGCAAGCAGGCTCACTGACACTGCTTGCTGTTCTATGTTCCATTTCTTTCAGAGAGGAGTAGCCAAAGGCTGTGGGAGGTAAAAGACCCTCACAGCCACAAAATGGCACAGCTGACCCTGAAGCCAGGTAGTCAGGCTGTAGGTCCATGCTCTGCAGAACTGCCTCTCACAACTTTTAAAGCCAACACACTTATTTTGCAAGGAGAGAGGCAGTGGTCTACTTCCACCCCAGCCAGGAAAATCTGCCTGATCACTGACTGCAGAATAGCTTAGGTGTAACAGCTCCTTGGGGACTTCCTCATTTGTAAGAGTCCTACCCACCTGACTTGGCTCTTGGTGTAGAAACAGCCCCCTTTCAACTTGAGAATAGCCACAGAGGAGAGTCGAGCTGGCAGCGTTTGTGTACGTATGTATACTCACATTTGTGTATTTTTCCAGAACACATTTTTCCCCCCTCTGCAGATGTGTGGGTGGTTAATTGAAAGCTACCATGGGTGTAAGTGGTTAGGGTTTGTGTAGGAAGAAATAGCTGTTTATGAAATGTAGGAAGGAGTATATTTTCTGAAACATTTACGGTATTACAAAGGGGGTAGATAGATCAATAGCAACCAAGAGAAGAAACTATGCAAACAGCAATCTTTCACTTCCCCCATGGTATCACACTGGAGATGGCTGGGAGCGGGGCTTTAGCCCTGCTGGATGTCGGGCTGCTGGGTGTATGAAGGCAGCTGCTGTTTTCCTCTCTGGCGTGAAAGTGGATGACAGAGATTCAGAAAATGGGAGACACTTGGTGTTTAGAATTCCTGGGCATGAGTGGCTCTCATGAGATGGACCCAATCCTAGGAGTGAACGCAAAAGTTGGCCTTTACCAGACGCCTACTGTGTGCTGAGCACTCTCATGGATACTATCTGTACGTGTTAGAGCTCTCTGGGATCCTCGGAGATTAAATACTGTTATCATTTCCTCCTTTTGCAGACAGGGAAGCAGAACCATAAAGAACTTGGGCAAACTGTCCAGGGTCATCTTGCCAGGAAGGAGCAAAGTCCAGTGATTAAGGTCAGAGCTGCTGCTGAGCTTAACCTTACACGGTGTGGCCACGCCCACATGCGGCCACGCCCACATGTGGCTAAGCTCAGGGAGGGAGCGTGGGTCGGGGTAGCAGGTAGAAAGGAGTCGCTGATCTATCTGAAATAGGTGAGTTACTTGTAAAGGCAACATATTTTCCCCCGTATTATTTACAACATATGGTTGCTTATGGTTCATAGCAATTTTTTTTCTTTTGAATCATCATAGCAAAAGAATAAAATATCTCAGCGGGGAGGCAGGGAACTAAACAAAGGTGTATCTTTTTTCCCCTCTAAGCGGATCCCATTTTGTTTGAACATGTGCTGGATTTCTCCATTCTGGGGCAAGGGTTGGCCAAGACAGTAGGCAGCAGACACTTGTACAGGCTACACACCATCCACCAGAGAGTCTTGCATCAAACCTTAGAGTGAGAAACAACTATAGCTCTGGCTGGGCTCTGGCAAGGCTGCTGGTCTCTAGGGGAATCTCTCTAGAGAAGTTTTTATCTCCATTTCTAATTGCCTTTCTGTGAGTTGTGACTTCCAACACCCTGGTTGTAAAGCACCATCCTCACAGTTAAGCAAAGCATCCCACAGGTCATCTGTCCCGACTGTCCAGTGACATGTGGCTTGGCTGGGATGTGGGCATGTACGCCATCTTCACATTCATCTTCACATTCATCTTCTCAGTTCCCTTGGAGCAATCTGAGTGGGCAGAAAGAGGAACAGGGGCAGGCGCAGGCTGCTAAGCCATAGCGTCCCGCGCCGCCCCCCCCCCCCCCCCCCCCCCCCCCCCCCCCCCCCCCGCTACCCGCTTCAGGTGGGTAAGCATTTACCTACAGCTGTAAGGGTTAGATTTTTTTTTTCTTTTTGGGGCATGGAAAATTATAAATATACCAAAGAAGTTCGTTCTCCCTTTTCATACAACATTTGGAGGCTGGTATTAAAGCTGGCTGGAATTCTGTATGTACCTTCCCCCCACCCCCCGCCCCCTTTTTTCTTACAAGAGCATATCTGCCCTTAAACTGTCAGACTGTATGAACACTGGGACGTGCTGAAGTAGACATGACCTGGAATTGGCTCTTAGTTCCAGACAATCACAGGTTAGCACATCATTCCAGGACAGGGGCTCATGAGGCTGCCATGATTAGGGACTTCCCATCCCAGGTCCTCCAAAGCCCTTGTCACCAGGGCAGGGACCTGGCTAAGTCCTGACCCCTGTGTCCTCACTTTTGAATTAAATGGCCTAGAGTCCCCCTGTTGCTGTTGTCAGCTGCTGTGCCTAGAAGAAGGCAGGGGTGGGCATAGTAAGGATTTCCAGGTTAAAGGTCAACTCAAGCTCCTGTTAGGATTTCAGAGTTAATATTTGAACTCTAAAAATGGAAAAGCCTGTGATCTTTAAACCAAATGAACATTTACAAGAAGTTAGAGGACTGGCAAGGAAAGTGCTTAATAAATATTTTAGGTTATTTGCCTGAGTTTCATTTCTGGGACTCAATGTTTTCATCTCTCTTTTTTCCATTTTACTAGTCATGAATGTGATGGAGAAGGAGGTTTATGGAGGGCTTGGAGTTTGGAACACCTGTGCTTTCTCAGCCCCAGCAATGAAGGGAGCAGAGCAGCAGTCAGAGAGACTGATGAGACAATGCTTGTTCATTTGTTCATTCATTCATTCATTCAGCTTAAGGGCTAAAACCTGGTTTGTGTAGGACACGGGAGCAGAGGACCGGTCCCCTGCTTGGCCTGCTGGAGTATAGGCACAGGCTACAAAGTCTTGAGAACATCTGAGGCTCCATTAACTTGGGGAGTTTCTTCTCAGGCTGAGTTGAAATGTATTGAGCTGAAACATTCGGTTACTTAGAACCCAAGGGCGGAGGACACCAGGAGTGAGAGTGTATGGGAACAAAGCTCACAGCAATGTTGGATGGATGGCTGCAGGCTTTGGGAAAGCCTGCCCTCAATCAGAGGCTGGGAGAACTGGACCAAGAAGCCCAGAGAGACGGGGGGCTATGGGACGAGCCGCTGCGGGCAGAACTTGTGTTCAGTGGCTATTCAGTGGGACCCTCAGCATCTGCCTCAAGCTCCTGCAGGCGGCACATGGCTAGAAGGGGCTCATGGTAGAGAAGCTAACCAGAATGTGGACCTTTGCTTGTGGGACAGACAGTCTTTTGTTAGTGAAATCCCCTGGTACACCTCATTTGTTAGGGGCAACATCAGACCCATCTGGACCAGCCTGGCTTATAATTAATTGGTCCTGGGTGGCAAAGTAGTGTGCAAGCAAAACTATCGAAAGAGAGGCATGGTGTGAGGTTAGACCCCAGTGTTAGCTTACTCATGGTACCGACAGCAGTGATTCAGAGCAAGCTCTCTTCAAAGAGCTATTTGTCAACAGGAACCTCTGTTTGCTCATCTGCCTATAGGGGATGAGTCTTTCCTAACAAACCAGTCAGTACCAGACTGTTGTTGGAATGAAACAGACAGTGGCCTCAGGTGAGACTGGTTCTATCTAAGGTTTGTCTTGGAGCTTGGCACATAGCACTAAAAAAAAAAAAAAAAAAAAAGGTTTTGAAAAAGCTAGTAGTTGCTATGGAAATGGCAGCATAGATTCATGAAGAATGTCATGATTACAGGCATTATTTAGTGGTTACAATATGCTTGGTTTGAGAAATCAGGAGACCTGGAGGTTTACATGGTGAGGCCCTGACTGGATCTGTCTCTGAGCTCATTCCCTCTTTATAAACCAAGATGATTCTTGAAGTCTTGTAAGTCTGGTTCCTAATCAAAGGCAATATAGTCTTAATTGATTTATGACACAGTCAGTTGAGAAAGGTGATTAATGTTATAGGGCACTGGGGAGATGGCACTTTCTCAGTGAGTATGAGGGTGTGACTTAGAATCCCTGGGAGACACTGAAGAGCTGGACACAGAAAATGTCTACACGGAGATGGGGAGGCGGAGCCAGGAGGGGAGGCGGAGCCAAGAAGGGAGGCGGAGCCAGGAGAGGAGGAGAGCAGAGCCCAAGAGAGAGGAAGCTCTTAGGCTAGCCTCCTTGGCAAAACTTCCATAAACACCACCACTGCCACAACTACCACCACCACAACCAAAGAGGGCCTGTCTTCAATAAGGCGAAGTTGAAGTCTGACGCTGGGGTTGTATTCTGACATCCACACACTCATACCCGCATTCGTGTGCAATCTGTACACACTCACAAATAATAAACATAAAAGAACTGGTTATTATGGAATAAACTAGTTTGTATTTGCTGATTTACAAAAAATAAAAATAAAGAAGGTTTGTTACGCAAATAAGCTGATGAGAGAAGCATTGAGCCTATTTAAGATACATCTGTTTTCAAGCAATTTAAAAAGCATAGTAGGAGTGTCATTAGCATATTAACGGGGTGTTAATTACAAAAGAGTCTTTTAAAGCAGGTTTTATAAAATCCCCACTTAGTAACCATTAGCTTACAGTACTCGAAACACAAACTATTCACGTGTGTTACTTAGAAGTAATAAAATTGTAATTTAAAAGTAATCTGCCAACTTGTCACGAATTTAAACTGATTTTCCTCTCAATTGATCCAAATGAGTGAGGTTCTGCTATAATTATATATAATGCTGGTAATAATGAGGCTGATTATCAATCTTTCCCTGCTTTTCACCATTCCATCATTACAGGGTTTCAGAGCGGGAGTGGAAGGAGTCAGGAGGGGTGGGGGTGGGGAGGGAAAGTGGAGGGAAGAGAAAAGACAGAAAAAAGTATTCCCCTCCCCCTACCCCCCCATTCCCCCCCTCCACCCCCTGTCCCTGCTTCAAGCACTGGAAGAAGCCTCTTCCTGAACTGTCTGCGCTCACCAGAACTGCCCTCAGTGGCTGGGAAAGGCTGGCTGCCTTTGCACTTTGCAGCTGATCCTAGCTCTCCAATGAAAGGTTGTGCTGGCCAGGGGCCCTACAGAAAAAACAAACAAACAAAGAAACAGTTGGGGTTTGCACTCTGAAGGGCTTAGTCAGGAGCAGGAGAGTCCTGTTAGAAGGATTCAGGGTCAAGATCCCAAGAGGGGCCAAGAGCTGAATCAGGAAGAAACAAATGGGAAGGATTGTCTCAGGAAATCGCTAGAAACTAGCCTTGTCCGACCAGCATTAAAGCCAAGCCCTGCTGCTCTCCTTAGTCTCAAATGCCTTACTCCCTTACGTAAGTTGTTTGATGCCACTGTCTCTCAGGTCTTAGAGCCCCACAAGCAGGGACAATGAGATTACCAGCTTCATATATTACACACATGCATGAGAGTATCATAACGGCGGCCATTGGTCCACCCAATGAATATTGGCTAGTAAAAAAAAAATTTAACTACAAGCTTTTAAGTGCTGTTGGCATGAGGTGACTTAATGTATGTAAAGTGTTGAGAACTCTGTCTGGCTCATGGCAATTCCTCAATAATATTAGTTAATAATTGTCATTCAGGAGAGGAGACAACACAAAAGTGTCAATTAAAGCCTTTCATATGGCAGTCCCCTGCCGAACTCTCTCAGCAGCCTGCCTGTGTATTCAGAGCCAAGTAGGGGAAAGATGTGTAAGTTTTCCTTAAACAAAGAACAAGCCAGGCATCGAACATTCTAATTGTCAGCTTAGGCACAATATCCTTCTACTGGATGAAGGGAAGGAGGCTTGGGTATGGGATTGCTCCCCCACCGTGGGAGAAATCAGAGTGGGACAGTGTCCCGGGATGCTCCCCCCTCACGCCGACTTATTGTGGAGAATCCAGTTCTGAGAAGCTGCCTCCTTCCCCATGGGTGGGCGTTAGCTTTTATCAATGGCTCATGACAAGTGTCCTTGCCCTCCTGAAGAGGGTTGCCAGTGGGAAAACAAACTCTCCATCCTGGCACAGCAGCAAAGGGGTGGACATGCCAAGCCATTTGCTCCCTTGTCTGGCCAGTCAGAAAGACTACAGGCTTGACATTTCACTCTCATTGGCTGAGGACCGGTTGCTAAGCAACTGCTTACCTTGGTAAGAATTCTGTAAGTCCCAGTACTTCTTTCTCTCTTCTCCTCCTCAATCAGTATGTCTTTTTCTCTTTTCCCCTTCTCTCTGTTTTCTATTCCTTTCCCTCATTCTTTTTCCCTCTTTCTCTCTGTCCTTTACACACACACACCCACACACCCACACACACGCACACACACACACACTTCATTTGCTGTTCAGAGATTCCACAGATTTTGGGTTTGATAACTGTCTGGAACATTGATTTCCCATTCAAGTCATTTGTGTAGATGAATTCTACATCTAGTTATGCATAATAATTAACAAAAGTTTCACTGTACAATCATTAGTCAACAGATCATATTTGAGCGCAGTGCTAGGAACCATGATGGTAGGTTTATAACAGGGGTGTCCGAATGTCTGACGTTGTGGCATGATATTGGGGTCTACAGATGTGTTGGGGCACATTCATGGCTAGTCCGGGATGCATGTCACCCACCCTGGCTGGGCAAGCAAAGGGGTGCCGGACCACTGGTCACCAGGAATTCTGAAGAGAAGTCGTCAAAGAGGATCTGTGTGTCAGGATGAACTGTGAGACAATATGAGGGAACCTAAGGGAAGCACTGGGGTAGAGGGGGGTGACAGAGGAACACTTTGGGCTGTTTATGAGCCAGTCATTCAGAAGAGTCAATATTTAAAAACCCTGGTGTGCTTGTATCAGTGCTACCAATAGAAACCCTTACCTAAGCATTCACTAACTGGATTGGACTAATTAATTTTTCAGGACTAGATACTGACCCCAAGTCTTTGTGCACCATAGGCAAGTCCTCCCACCTAGTCACATCCCCAGCCTTTTGATCTTCACAGCGCTAATCTTCTGTGGCTCTCGCTTGTCACACAGTCCCGTCTTCATACTCCCTACAGTGTAATGAGCCTTCCGGGTGGTGCCACTGCACCATGGATCCCCGGCACTCTTTCTAGTTCTCTGAGGCAGGTGTGGTTGTCTCAGTCCACCCAGTTCAACAGAGAAGTCCAACAGGACTTAGGTTCTAAGAAGAGGAGGAGACACAGGAAGCAAAGCAGGCACACCCGGAGGACACAGCAAGAAGGTTCCCTCCAGACTGAGGAGAATGGACTCCGCACGCAGCAGCAAAGTGATGGTGGACTTTCAGTGTCCAAAACCCTGATGAAGAAAGGGTTTAAGAAAACAAAAGTCTCCATGGCCTGGAGGTGAACCTAGGGCATTTTTTCCACATCATAGCTTGTGTCTCCTTTACAGGATTGTACCCAAATGTCATCGATGTCATAACATACGTAGACTTTGGAAAGCAATGGTGTTCTTTCGGTGTTCTATAGATGCTTGTCACAGTTTTGGCTCCTGATAATACTCAGCGTTTCAAGCTATACTCATTAGACAGCTTGAAGGCCAGACAAGGACAAGTTGGTGATAGCAGGGCTCCCACAGCCAGTGGTTAAGCTAAGACCGTTCCAGACTACTGTCGCCTATCTTTTCTCTCTAGTGCCTGAAAGCTGTGCTCTTGGCATCACTCACAGAACAGAGATAGCTGGAAGGACCATAAAGTTACAAGTACCATCTCCTTGCTGGGAGAAACGAGGCCCACAGAAAGAAAGCACTTTCCCCTGGTCTACTGTCAGGAAGGAAGGGGACCTCTGGAGGAATTTCCATTAGATAAGTCATTTTATTAAAAAGCTGCTGATTGAAGAAAGAAAAATGAACTCTGTAGAGTAGTTTAAGGGCATTTTCAAGATGCAGGATCAGGGAGCCAGCAAGGCAGACAGGAGGTAAAGACAGGGTCCTCAAACAAAGTGAACCAAAGGCAGCAACTGTTCCAGCTTGTCCCTGCTGCCATAACAAGGTACTTCACATGGGCTAATTTATAAATAATGACTTTTTTTTTTTTTGCTTGTAATTCTTGAGGCTTCAAAGTCCAAGATCAAAGCTCCGACAGATTCAGTGTCTGTGGAGGGCTGGCTTTCTACTCTCACCATGGCATTTGTTGTAAATTCTGATCCTTTCATGATGGGATGAGTGGGAAAGACACAAATGCTGTCTCCTCACGTGCAGAGAAGATTTGGAAGGCCTCGTAGCATTCTGACACTTCTTTTAGAAGGGCATTGATCTATTTATGATGGTGTACCCTGAGGCTCCCTTCGCCTCCTCAAACCTTGGGTTCGAGTTCCAAAACGAGTTGTGGAGTGTCATACACACATTCAACCCATAGCAGAGTCCAGTATCTTTGCTAAAAATCAAAGCCACCATTGCTAAGAACCACTAGGTCATCATGAGGGACAGAGCTCCAAACCATTTGTGAAAGATGCATTTGTCTCTTTGAATTTGATTTCATTTTTGAAAATCTGGTTATGAATTGTGTACCCCTTCTGGGTTCATTGGCACATCAGAAGTTAGCCACATTAAAATTTAAAAGTAGAAATAATATTTATTTATTTGCTTGTGTGAGAGTATGTTTGTGTGTGTGTGTGTGTGTGTGTGTGTGTGTGTTTATCTTGTAACATACATGTGACATGACATATGTGGGAGATCAGAAATGGCCTACAGGAGTTAGATCTCTCCTATTCTGTGAGTCCTAGACAAAGTACCTGTGCCATCAGGTTTGGCAGCAAGTACCCCTACCCAATGGGCCATCTTGCTGGCCTTGTACCCGTCTAAGACAGTTAAAAACTGGGCATGAATGCACTGTTTTATCCTATATTAACAAAGAACCTTGCTCACCACTTCAGTTCATAATCGAATTGCCTTCATTTTTACTACAGGTAATAACAATATGCTTCAACCTTCAAACTGATTGCATGTTACCATCTCAGTTTATCTATAAAACAACGTATACATTCTTTAGTATCTATTTTTATGCTTCTATGCAATCAATCTTTCTCTCTTCCTTTCTCTTCCCTTCCTCTTCCTTCCTTCCTACCTTCCTTCCTCCCTTCTTCCCCCTCTCCCTCCTTCCCTCCCTTCCTTCTAAATACAATATACTTTGTATTTGGTGTATTGTTCCTTGGCTCATTTCCATGACAAAGAACCTGGGAAGAAGCAACTTAAGGGAAAAAGGTTTTATTTTGGCTCACAGTTTGGAGGATACGGTCCATCATGGTAGGGAAGATGGTGCAGCAGGGCTAGCCTCTGTCTGTGGTGTGGGGCTGCAGCAGGGCTAGCCTCTGTGGTATGGGGCTGTCTGCTCATATCTAAGCAGATCAGAAAGCAGAGAAAGAAATGCCAGCACCCATCTGGTATTGTCATTTACCCCCTTTCATTCAGTTCAGAACCCCCATCAGTGGGGTGATGACAGCTACATTCAGGGCAAGTTTTTCCTGCTCAACTAAACCTCTCTGGAAACATACTTGTCCAGGTGCATCTCCTATGTGAATCTAAATCGAAGTCAAGTTGACAATGAAGATTAGCCATTAGGACTGGTATTTCTCTAAGATCAATTTACTGCTTTTAAAAAAGTTTAAATAGTTCCTTTCAGAATGATACATTCAGATAAAAGTGAATGTTGGGCCCAGGTGTGGGTGAGTGTGTGGTCTTGAATTTGTTTGCATGAAACAGTTTTCCATGTTTAATTTTTTTTTAACCTTTCTTTCTTGTATAGGTGTGTGTGTGGGCATGCATGTGTGTGTGGGCATGCATGTGTGTGTGTGTGTGTGTGTGTGTGTGTGTGTGTGTGTGTGTGTGTAGATGTATAAACGCACACGCCACAGTGCATGTACATTGTCAGAGCACAGTTTGTGGGAGCCAGTTCTTTCCTTTTACTATGTGGGTCCCAGGGCTTGAACTCCAGTCTCTAGACCTGGCAGTTGGTGCCTTTACCCACCAAGCCATCTTGCCAGCTCTAGAGTAACCCCTTTGCTCATATAGACCTTCACTAAGGAAGCAGAAGGGCCGAGAGGTGCTGCAGGTGCACACTTTCTTAGTGGCTCTTTAAGACCAAGTCTACAGTTAATTTCTCACACCCCTTGCTCGACCCCAGCACTTTAATGGAGAAGGGTGTTTCCTGCCTCCCAGTCCTAGCACTTACTGTTCAGAACCCTGTCTACCTCATGTAGAGTGTAATTCATGGGAGGGGTTGGCATTGGGCAGCTTCTCCTGCAGGCCATACGCTGACCACTCAATTCTCTCATTTTCTATCCTCTGTCCCTGTATACAAGATGCTGCATGGCTGAACTAAGGGCAGTGACTTTGCACATTTCTTTGCATCTGTCCTTTTATATAGACTGCTGAGAAGTCCAGGGCCACAGTCAGGGGGGCGCTGCCCTTGATGTGTCTCTAGACTCTTTTGCAGAGACTGCGGTTTCTAACTCCACTGGTGAGAATGTCCCATGGTGGGCTCTCAAGATGACAGGAAAGCACCCATTCCTCTCTTGTGTCTTGTGTTGTCTACTAGCTACAAGGAACATGGGTTCAACTGAGCTAACAAACTAGTTTATGATAATCTCTTGGTCACTGCTTCCGTGCTCCTAGAACCTCTCCCCACAGGCGCTAGTGACATAGCACCCTGTCCCCAGGTGAAAGTGCTGTCTACAAGGCTGTGTGCACTTGTCTCCCCAGCCTTCCTGGGGCCTGGTGCCCACAAAGCCACTTCAGTCATCCCAGTTTGCATATGGGTGAATGGATTTTAGCCTTGCCCCAGCTCTCTGTAAGAGCTTCAAGTAGGGAATCTTCGTGAAGCTCGGGCACCTGTTCACCCTGCTCTTCACATGGGCATTAGCTTGCTTTTCCTGACTGACTGGTCCAGGACACAGTCACAGAGGCCTGAGACCTTGTGAGCCATGACATGGTCATATCTATCCATGCACTTTGTCTATCTGAGCAGCTAGCATTTATAAGAAGTAGCCAAAAGGAGGAGAAGCCCCCAGGGAACAAAACTAGGGGTATGCTGTGCCTCTGCCTCCACAGGGGCCCTAACTTTGCTTCCTTAGCCTCTTCACATCCTATGATTTTTTTTTTCCACAGGCTCCCCTGGCCACACTGGCTCCACAGCCATGAGCCCGTCGGCGGCCTTGTCCACAGGGAAGCCAATGGACAGCCACTCCAGCTACACAGACACTCCTGTGAGTGCCCCGCGGACGCTGAGTGCCGTGGGAACCCCCCTCAATGCTCTCGGCTCTCCGTATCGAGTCATCACTTCCGCCATGGGTCCCCCCTCAGGAGCATTGGCAGCCCCTCCAGGAATCAACTTGGTGGCCCCACCCAGCTCTCAGGTAGGTGGCGTTTCTCTCCAAGGCTAGTATAGCCATCTTCAAGGCTGGAGGCTGCTCCTAGAGTAGACCACACGCCAGACTAAGAGCTTGAGCTGGAGCCATAGGCAAGCATGCTCAGTGTGGCCTTGCTGAAGTGTTTAGATTTGCTCTGTAGCCTGCTCTCCTTCCAGGACCTCACTGTCTGTGCTTAGGATGGTTGAGAACCAATGATATAAGGGGTGGGAGAAATGGCTCTGCCAGTAAAGTGCTTGCCATACAAGCATGAGGAACCGAGTTCAGATCCGCGGCCCCCACAAAAAAAGCAGGGCATGGCAGGATACACCTGTGATCCAAGTGTTGGGAAGGTGGAGACAGGAGGACTCATGAAGGCTTCTTGGTCCCTCATGTCAACTTCTGGCCTCAAGACATATGTGCACACATACATGCGTGCTTATGTACACACAGAGGGGTACCTAGGCAATGAGATACCATATGTTTTGTTAAAGGGAACACAGAAACGATCAGGGCACGTCTTTGCTAAGTATTTTCAACTAAGAGGGGAAATAGGCAGGCATAGCACACAGACAAATCTAGAACTAGGTGTATATACATACATGGTGTGTGAGAGACAAACAGAAGCCAAGGAGAAACCTTGACCTGAATTCCGAGTGTCTTCTGATGCCATGGAGAAAAGGGGTCTGCATAGCAGAGCTACTGCTTTGTGGAGCCCCAGATGGCCTGGCCTTCTAAGAGTCATGGTTTCCTCCTTTTGGAGTGACGGGCTGCTGCTACAATAATGCTATATGAAAATATTATCACTGGCATGCTCCGTGATTAAGAGCACTTATTGCTGGGTGGTGGAGGTGAGACATGTCTTTAATCCCAGCACTTGGGAGACAGAGGCAGGTGGATCTCTGTGAGTTAGGGCCAGCCTGGTCTATAAAGCAAGTTCCAGGACAGCCAAGGCTGTTACACAGAGAAACTCTGTCTCAACAAACAAAACAAAACAAAACAAAACACAAAACCACCACCATCAATGAAAACAACACCAAAAAACCCCTACACACAAAAAAAAAACCAAAAAGCAACAAAACAAAACAAAACAAAAAACAGGCCTGAGTTTGGCTCCTGGTGCTCAAATGGTGGTTCACAATTGCCTGTAATTGCCATTCCAGAGGATCTAACACCCTCTCTGGCCTCTGCAGACACTGCACACATGTGAAGTGGATGTACACAGGCAGATAAAGCACACGCGCACACACACACACACACACACATGCACACACATGCACATGCAGACACATGCATGCATGCACACACACATGCACACACATGACAAAAGTTAATAAAAATTCTTTAAAGAAAAACAATTCCTGTCATCAAAAGCTTACAAAAATGAGTATCTACCTTCTGCTCATAATGCCCATGTTTCAGAGCGGCCTAACAGCTAGTCCCTTGTCTTAGGCTGAGGGATCAAGAGCTAACCAGGAAATAGTTGTGCATAGCCTTTCCCATGAGTGCTGTCTTAGACTCTTTTCCTGTTGCTGTGGCAAAATTCTCTGACGGAAACGACTTATGGGAGGAAGGGTTTGTTCTGGCTCACAGTTCTGGGTGATAGTCTATCTTTGTGGGAAGCTGAGATGCTGGCCACATTCCAGCCATGGTTAAGAAGCTGAGAGCCACACGGCCTTTGCACTAGCCCTTAGCTTGCTTTTTCCACTATTACATAGTCCAGTGACCCCTGACTAGGGGGACAGTGCCACCCACGGGGACCAGGGCTTTCCATATCAAGGAACACAAGCAAGATGATCCCTCATAGGCACACGGCCAAAGAAAACTACAGAGATGATTCTGTCACTGGTGGGGAAATAGGCTGTGCCTATTCTAGCGGGAAGTGTACTGCAAAGGAGCAGCACAAGGATGTGGGGCACTAGAAGGAGAAGATTTAGGAACAAAAATCCCACTTGTTGTACTGTCCTTTCTCTCTGTAAACAGCCAGGACGCCCCGCTCCATTCTTCTGCATACTTGCGGGTGGGGGTAGCATTGATAGACTGTTCGATGCTCAGTTTGTCTGCATAAACATTATTATGAACATTTCCATGACAGCGTTCCTGATGAGGCTAACATTTATACCCTCCTCATAGGTGGAATGGATAAGCCAGTGTACCTACCCTAGGACAGACAGTTTCCATCCAATCACCTGAAGGTCAGATTAGGATTAAAAAGCTGGAAATCCAAATGATTAAGGAAGAACTCTTCTTCCAGATGGCTCCCAGTCCTACAGCCTAGGAGGACAGTGTGTGTGTGTGTGTGTGTGTGTGTGTGTGTGTGTGTGTTTGTGCGTGCGTGCATGTGAGTGCAGACTGTATGTGTGTGCACATGCGTGTGTACTCATTCCTGCTGGTGGGTGAGTGTGGCAGAGGCAGTCCAGAAGTCAGCTTTGTGTTTCTTTCTCAAAGATTTATTTATTTATTATTATGTATACAATGCTCTGCCTGCATGTACACCTGCAGGCCAGAAGAGGGCATCGGATCACATTATAGATGGTTGTGAGGCGCCATGTGGTTGCTGGGAATTGAACTCATGACCTCTGGAAGAGCAGTCAGTGCTCCCAACTGCTGGGCCATCTCTCCAGCCCCGTGTTTCTTTCTCAATCATTTCTCAACCTTACTTTCTGAGACAGTGTCTTTCACTGAACCTGAAGTGCCACTCTAAGCTAGGCTAGCTGCTCAGTGAGTCCCTAGGATCAGTCAGTCCATCTTCATCCCTAGCCTGGAGAAAGGGGTGTCAGATGAACTCCATCCTATCTGCCAGCTATGTGAGTATTGGGGACCCAAACCCATGCTTGTACCACCAGCACCTCTCCACTAAACCATCTGTCGCATCCTGGGCCTGTTTGTATGTAATATTTTCCTGCCTTTGGTCTTGAGCTGACACACTGGCTTTTTCTGGTCCTCAGACTATAGCATGTCCATCCTTGGAGTTCATTTGCCATCTTACTATGGAGATCCTGCGACTGGTCAGTCTTCAGAACCATGTAGAAACATTTCTTATACCACGTTACCCTGACACCCAGGAAATCTTGTATGGTTGGGTGTTGTTTACATCGTGCAGAGAAATCACAGCGTGTTGTGTGAACAACACATACAAGAGCAAAACCCAAGAGGAGCCCAAGTTGCCCAATCATGGGTGCTAGGGCCTTAGGCTTCAGGTGGCAGTTGGAATGTGGAATAATATGTGTGCCATTTCCCGCCTTTCAGAATGAGTGTGGGTTTGTTCACTTTCTTTTCTAGAAGCACATTCAAGGAAGGGAAGACAAACAAAGCCTGGTAGTTAGAAGGATGCATTATGGTATATGGGTGAATGTTGGGGTTTGCAAAGGGTATTACCATTCATTTAAATAAATGAGTTGTAGTGGCTCATACCTATAATCTTAATGCTTGGGAGTCTGAAGCCGAAAGAGCCCTACAAGTTCAAAGCCAGCCAGGGAAGCTATATACTGAGTTCAAGGCCAGCCGGGGAAGCTACATACTGAGTTCAAGGCCAGCCGGGGAAGCTATATACTGAGTTCAAGGCCAGCCTGAACTACAGAATGAAAACCTGTCTCAGAGAAAACAAGAACATGGGCTGAAAGAAAGCAGAGTTGGTAAAATGCTTGCGGCACAAGAATCACGACCTGAACGCGCCCAAACCCACAGATAAAGCTGGGGGTGCACTGCAGAGGTAGAGATGGGTGGGTCCCTGCGTCTCGGTGGCTGACTGATCTAGCCACACCAGTGAACTCGAGGCCCCAGAGAGAGCCTGCCTCCAAAAACAAGGCAGACAGCTACTGAGCAATAAATACTCTGTAAGGCTGACTTCTGGTCTCCACATATAGGAACACACACACACACACACACACACACACACACACACATGCTCACGCACGCGCATGAATACATGCACACAATTAGAAAGTTCATGAATAAATACATTCATAAGTAAAAGCTGTTTGTGAGGCACTATTATGCATGAGTGCTATTTGACACCACCTTGGTTTGGGGGTGCAAAAGTGCTATAAATTTGGCTGAGCATTCAAAACAGATTTTAGAAAAACTCTAAGGGATAAACAAGGTAATTAAAAATAACAATCATTGTATCTATGAAGACATATAATCAGGGTAAGTTGGGAGAGTGACAGGACCTGAGGGTAGGAAGCAGGCAGCCACCATCTCCCCGAGGCTGCTTTTAGCAATCACCACGGAGTCTCCTGACTAAGCCAAACCTGGCCAAATAAATTCATCTCCACAGGCGTGTGTCAGGGCCGCTATTCCTGGACCATATGCCTGTACAGAGGGATCGGGGTTGAAAGGTCAGCTGAAAGCTTCGGTCCTGGCCAACTGGGCTGTGTGCAGAGGCTGGGCCAAGTTTGGCTTTGGTAGCTATATTAAGCTTGCCAAGTGCTGGTGAAGCAGCCTCGGACTGCGAGCTGCGCTCTGGGCTTGAGCCTCCGAACCACACGCAACAGAACTTTGCCCAGGTGACGCGCTCCTAAAGGCTTCAGTCTTAGCCACGGGGACTTAGACTCTGAGGCCTTGGGCAGGGACTGTTCCTACATCCTGCCTTCTCTGCTCAGCACTGGGTCTGTGAGAGCTCGCCATGGAAGCAGGCTCTTTTGGTGACCTGTGAGTACAGCTCGGGAGTGTTGGGGGCGGGGGGGGGGGCGAGAGGAAGTGCTCCATGTGGAAGGGCAGACAGGGTCTCCCGCTCTGCTCTGTTACTCCTCTCTGTGAACTCCTCTGAGTGCACTCTGGGTTTTTGATCTTGAGGGCCAAGGAGAAGTGAGCTGGCACGGAGCGGCAGGGACCGTGTGACCTTTCACAAAGCACTTTAGCTGATTTCTGTTTGAGTTTCATTTTCTCTACTGTGGGGCACAAATGCTTGCCCTGATTTTCCTAAAGAGATTTTAATGAACGTCAAAGGAAGTGTGGATTTGAAAAATGCTTCTTGAGGTCTGTAATGCCCTGTGGTAGCCAGAGGATATTGTTGTTGTTGTTATTATTATTCCTGCATGATATATATTGTACACCAAACTGATTCTTGATTCAGGTATACCATGTTGCTGAAAGATTCTAGAGAAGTTTGTCTTAACCAATATTCACAGGATCATGCCCAATTCTAGGGGCTAAAGAATATACACATACACATGCACACAATATTTAAATATATGAAAGAATCATATGCACACATTATGTAAAATACATATACAAGTCATATAGATGACATATAGCATATGATTATATAATATATGATTCAGCCCCTTTTGAGAGCATCTTAGTAGAGAGAATAATTTCTAGACACCAGATATACAGTTGGTACCTGAACACTGCATGTAGTCATTTAGGCTACATATTTCACTGTGTGTGTTCACACATGTGCACATGTGTGTTTGCAAAATGCTGTATATTGGTCAGTATAGTTCTGTCAGGAAGACTCTGAAAAGGTCCTACAAATATCCGGAGTCTCCCTCCTCTCTCTCCCCTGATGACCTGGATGCTACCCCTATTGACTTTATTTTTTCTTTGCTTAGTAATTTATCGACAACTGAGTTCTTACCCTCTCAAATGTTTGCATTTTTATAGCAAGTATTTTCACAAAATTGAAAACATTGTAGTTGGAATAGACCCAAAGATTATCTAATCTGATGAGAAAGAGACATCCAACTATAAGATCTTCAAAACAAAGGCATTGCATTCAAGAGTCTAATAATATCCATGTACATTAAAAAAAAAGAATTGGTTAGCTGGGCATAGTGGTGCTCACCTGCAATACCAGTGCTTGGAAGCCAGAGGCAGGAGCATCACTTCAGAGCTAGCCTGGGCTACAGAATGAGACTCTGTCTCAAGAAACAAATAACATTTGGTGAAGTATGTTCAGAGTATAAGAAACCTCAACTTCTTCATAGCTAGGGAACACATGTGCGCGCACGCACACACACACACACACACACACACACACACACACACACACACACACAATTTGGAAACCACTAATCTAGTTCAGAGAGGAAGAAGCGATTTCTGCTAAGTGGTAGGACCTGGCCAAGGTCTATAGTGAGGAAAAGCAGGGCCAGACCAGGATCCAGGTGGGAGGCCAGACTGGTTACAAGATTAGAGGTGAGGTCTGTATCCTGGAACAGGGACACCACCCCGAGCCTGGCCTGGGTGGAATAATTGGGGCTGAAGATAGCTCAGAAATGGAACCAGTGTTCTAAAACGGCTACAGGGAGCATCGACCACTGGCGGAATCTGCAGAATAGATGACCCGGTACGCTCCTGTCCGGTTCTCACGGCTTAGCCTGCCTGCGTGCCAGTGGCAGGTCAGACCGCCTGCTGAATTTCAGCTCGAAAGTGCGTGTCTCAGCAGAGCTGTCTCTAATGGAACGAGACAGCCAAGGTTCAGGGACTCTGGGGCCAGGCAGCTAATAGGCCAGTATTGACAACAGCTGCCTTCCCTTCTCCGCAACAGTGTTTCAGCCCACACAAGCCCCGAGCCAGCCCGAGGGGTGGGGGTGGTGGTGGTGGTGGTGGGGGAAAGGACACTTGTCCTGACCATTTTGTCCCACCATCATCGGATTTCATGACGAAGAGAAGTGGAAGAGAGGCTGCTGACTCAGAATGGGGAGTGAATCACCAGCTGCTCAGGTGAGGGCTCAGGGTCTCTGGCCCGCCAGCTCCAGCTGACAATTAGGCCTAATGTGTAGTGAGTAGCATATTTTTCCCCATCCATCTTATGTCTACACACCCCATGCTTCACTGAGGCTGAGTGTGAAAGCCAGAATCCCTCTGCTCAGAATTGCTAGTGGCCCCTCATTGCGATCCTCCCAGCTGGGCCATCAGAACTGCAAGACTTCCACGCCTACCTCTCAGCATCATCTAGGTCTTTGGGCTTCCTTCCCTTCAGGCCTTCATTCTCAAAGCCTTTACAAATCATTGGCCCACCCACCTCCTATCCATTGGGTGGGGGTGGGGTGGGGTTGGGGGTAGGGTTCCTTCCAAGTGCTGCCACCTTCAGGGAAGTCTTCCCTGACCTCACAGTGTGTGATCGGTCCTAAACCATCTCATTCAGTTTTACTCAGCAACTCCTTGAGATGGTGCCTGCATCTTTTTAACTTGTAGAACCTGTACAGTGTTTCTGAATGAACAAAAATGGGAAAACCATGGCAAGGCTAATAATGTCTTCATGTGAGAAATGGGGGGTTGTGTGTCTATGGAGATGGATCAGTGGGTAAGATCACAGGAGTCACAAGCATGAGGACCTGGGTTCAAATCTCCGAGACTCACAAAAGAAGCTGGGTGTGGTTACCCAGGCACCTGCAGTCCTAGGCTTGTGTGGGATGGAGACAGGAGGATTGCTGAGGGTTACTTGCTACTAGACAGGCTCCAGGCTGAGCAAAAGACCCTGTCTCAAGAGGATAAAGGTGAAATAATCGAGAAGGATGCTTGACATCTTTCTCTGGCCTCTGCCTATGCACAGGCATGTACACCCGAGTAGTTCATACATGTGTACCCTCACATCCCTGTACAGAATAAAAATAGGAAGGCCTCCTCGGGTTGTTGCAAGGACTTACAGTATTAGTTAGCATTGACTGAGCTTCTCGTAGGTGGTCACAACACACTGACCCCTCACGATTCTGTGTTCACCGCAGACTGCAGCTGCAGAGTTAGGAGATGTGTGGGAGGCACGGGGCTGGTGCTGTCTTTGTGAGACGATGACCCTTGCTCCTAGGATCTTTCTTGGCCACCGGAGGATTTGGAGACAAGACTGTGATCAATTATAAGGCTCCCTCTCCAGCAGTGATTCTCAACCTGTGGGTCTCGACCCCCTTACGGGCACGTCAGACGACCCTTTCACAGATATCCCACATACCGGATATTTACGTTACGACACTCGTAACAGAAGCAAAGCTACAGTTATGAAGTAGCAATGGAAATGATTTTATAGCGGGGGGGGGGGCGGCGGTCACCACAACACGACTATATTAAAGGGTCGCAGCATGGCGAAGGTTAAGATCCGTTACTCTTTGGTTTCATCTGATGATTTACACCATGCCACGGATTCTTCACCTACAAATGTACATTAGCATCGTCAATGAAATGATAGAAACCCCACGGCACGATCCTTCCTCAGACCCGCCCTATGAGGACATCCAGGCAGCGGCCCGGGCGGCATTTTCTCTGGAAGCTCCCAGGTGTAGAACCTCCTCGCTATGCTACACAGAGGTAGAGTGTGAGAAACTGGGCGTGGGCTCAGAGAGCCTGGGAAAGGGATTGCCTCACCACACCTTTTCATCCATCATGCGAATTAGCAAAATATTCACAGCCTTTAACCCAGAGCCTTTGTCTGTCTCCCATACTCAATAAATATTTGCTTAGTGAATAAAAAAGCTAGTGGTTTTGAAAAGACCCAATTCAGGTCTATTATGGTTTACTGATCATTTTTCCTATACCAAAGCCCCAGGAGAGGAGAGAAGCCCTACCCGTGGGTCGGTTTGCACTTACAGTTACATGGCCATACAACATAATTCAAAATTCAGGAACATCAAGGAGAGCCAGGGGACCCTGTGTTAGCCCTCAAAAAGCTTCCTGATCTTTCCAGTGGATACACATGTGTCAGCTCGTACCGCCTTCCTTTCTATCAAGTTGCCTGCTTTTTCTCTCTCTCTCTCCTTCCCTCCCTCCCCTCTTTGTGTGTGTGTGTGTGTGTGTGTGTGTGTGTGTGTGTGTGTGTGTGTGTGTGCATGTTTGAAGATTCACATGTGTGTGAGCACCTATGCCTACAGAGGCCAGGGGACAACTTCACTTATTCTTCAGGCGTCATTCACATCTTCCTGTCTTGGCTTTCTCCTCCTCCTCCTCTTCCTCTTCTTCTTCCCTTCCTCCTTTTCCTCCTTCTCCTCTTCTCTCCTCCTCCCCTACTTTTGAGGTTGGTCTTTCGTTGGCCTAGAACCTGCTGCTCTGGTTAGGCCAGCCATCCAGAGAGGCTCACGGATCCATGTCATTTCCCAAGCTCTGGGATTCTGAGCACATGCCACCACATTTTGGCTTTAAAAAGACAGACTCTAGAGATTTTACTCAGGTCCCCACACTTGCACAGCAGCACTTCACCTACCGAGCCGTCTCTCCAGCCCCTTAAGGAGACCAAACATCTTTGAAGATCAAGATACAGACCTTCCATATTTTATATCTCCCTTTGCCTAGCTGAGAACACCGCGGTGTACCCACTGGCATGGGCACAGAGCTTGCATGCCTCTGTTTCTGACTGCATTTATTTCTTGGATTTATTCAACTTGTTTTCTCTGATGACCACAGATCTCCGATGCCTCCTCAAGGGCACCAGGATAAGTGGGGAGGAAATGTCCACTTTTGACAAGGGTGGAGGACCAGGAGAGGGAAGCTGACCTACCTATTCAGACATCCATAAACACCAGCTCCATGCTGTGTGTGTGTGGGGGGGGGGGGGCTTACCAGGCATCGGGGAGAATCTATTTGGGCTGTACAGATTTTGTATTTTCATGGGAAGATCATTTGTTAGTTACCACCAGGTTCAAAAGCAAGACCTGGAGCATTCTGCCGTTTTGCTGCTTCTCAGTGACTTGAGCACTGGGGCTAGCGGCTTCAGTGAGCTCACAGAGCATAGGGATGGACCATGTCCCTGTCCCTGCTCTTCCATTTTATCACGAATGGCTAAACTTGCACTTTTATTTGCCCATGTATCTCAGAGCCCTGCGGAAATGCCCAATGGTTGACTAATGAATAGACTTGCTTTTTTTTTTAAATTGGTGTGTGAGGGTTGCATTCTCTCTCTCTCTCTCCCTCTCTCTCTCTCTCTCTCTCTCTCTCTCTCTCTCTCTCTCATTCTTTTTTCTTTTTTTTTTGTTGTCTGGCAGGGAAGTTTGGCTCTTAAGAGTCTGCATGTCTTGCCTGAGGGCCATAGCTCCTCCCGGTGTACTGCTGAATCTTCAGTCAGTAGTTAATAAAAAATTTAGAATAGCACAGCTGCCATTGTCCTCGGTGTGCAATGTGCAGCTTAGCTCAAGGAAAACACACGCATAAGAGGAAGAAACATGCACAGCCTAGTAGAGTGTGCTGTGGTGCTGGTGTTATGTTTTAACTTCTAGAAATAATTTCTTTCATCTTGTGTACTTGTCCCATGGCCTTGCATTCATGTCACAGATGAGCAGTTTGGGGAAGTCTGTACTCGGAAGTGACGTCTTGAAATGGAGCTAATCTCACGTGCACGTCCTTTGCAGAAGGCCCGGGGGATTGGATTTACCCTGCCTGTGTCTTAGTCTTTCTTTTTGTTGGTTTCTCTTGCAGTTAAATGTGGTCAACAGTGTCAGCAGCTCCGAGGACATTAAGCCCTTACCAGGTCTGCCTGGGATTGGAAACATGAACTACCCATCCACCAGCCCGGGGTCTCTGGTGAGACACATCTGTGCTATCTGTGGGGACAGATCCTCAGGTATGGGTCCCGTGCGACAGAGTCACTCCCCTGATCAATACAAGTACTGTTCTCAGTGAAACAAAAAGACCCTTTATAGTGGTCTGGCCTAGAGGTTTCGGTTACGGGGTCCAGAGCTTGCAGTCTTGATGATGCTAAAATAATTTTTTTTTTCAGCTTGAAGGATTAGCATCATTGGAAATGTTTGAGAGTCTCTTTGGAGTGACACAATTGGGTCCATGTCTGGGATTAAGAAGCTGTGATGATCAAATATTCCATATTAGATTTTGTTTAATTTTTTAAAAAGTTATTTTCATAATCATAAAGTGTCCCAAATAAATACTTATAAAATCAATACAAAATTGGAAGACTCACAAAAGTACAAAGAGAAAGTAAAACATTTTATGTAATATCACCATGAAGGAGAAACTCTTTAATATTTCAGCATATTTAGTTTTATCTTTTTATAACATGCTAGATTTTTTTAGCATGCCTTTATGGGAAATATATTTCATTGACTTATCCTCTACCATTTTGCCAAAATTGCTTCTTTCCTAAGTTTTTTCTCTTCTTCTCTGCTCTTTCTGCTCCGACTTCTTTCCCCATCAGTTTTTTTTTAAACACATTTGAGTCTCTAAAGAATGAGAAAGACAAGTGTGCTGGTGCCGGCTCATAATATCAGTACCCAGTGGTTGTCGGGCTGGAGAGATGGCTCAGTGGTTAAAAGCACTTACTGTTTTTCCAAAAGGCCTGGGTTCGATCCCCAGCACCATATGGCAGCTCGTAACTGTCTGTAATTCCAGCTTCAGAGAAGCTGACCGTGTCAGTTAAACCAAGGGTCTTCTGGATAATATATGGCAATTAAACACCTTTTTATTTATTATGTACAGCAAAATATTGCGCTGAAGTGGGATATTTCCTTATCAAAATCCAAGAGTTGCTTTGACAAATGCCAATAAAACCTGAGGTCAGGAATCTTCTAATGATGCTGTCTTAGGTTGGTGATACAGGGGAAGGCACAAAGCAATGCCACTTACTCTTACCTTGGGTCCTGTGATTCAGCTTGCATCCTTTGGGAGTTATTATTTGTGCTTAGGAGATATGGCTGTTTCCTTAGGGGGTGGTCACAGTCTTCTTTGCAATGAAAAATCTGAGTAAATGCAAGAACGGTCTGTGGAATGTTCTCTCGTAACCAGGAAAGCACTACGGTGTGTACAGCTGTGAAGGTTGCAAAGGTTTCTTCAAAAGAACCATCAGGAAAGACCTCATCTACACGTGTCGGGATAACAAAGATTGCCTCATTGACAAGCGCCAGCGTAACCGCTGCCAATACTGTCGCTACCAGAAGTGCCTGGTCATGGGCATGAAGAGGGAAGGTGAGGTGCCCCGCTGCTCCCCTCTACTCAGGGAAAGCAGGTTGCATGCAAAGAGCTGTGAAGACAGAAGCACAAGAAAGAGTCAGGCTGCACTGCACTTTGGGAGGGAGATGTCTGATGTGGAAGTTAAGATGAGTCTGGGTACCACAACTGTCAAGGTTTACCACCAGAGCTCAGAGGGCAAGAGACATGTCTTCCTCCATCTCTGGGAGCCCAAGGACAGGTGCCCATGCAGGGCCCTCTCTGTTTCTTGGCCGATTAATGGGCATCTGGTCTCAGAGGTTTCCGAGGCTTTATGGCATGCAGCACCAAGGGACATCAGACTGACCTTCAGGTGGAGTTGGCTTCTTGCTCTAATCATAGGGCTCCATGGAGGGAGAACTGTAGGTTTGTTGTGGCCCTCTGGGATTTATATCTTTGCTCTGCTATAAATCCATTCATGTTGGCATTGTCTTCAGTGTTTATAGATTTACAGGTCTGACAGACTGGCCTTCTCAGTCCCATAGAGTGTCACTGTGCCTTTAAGTGGCTTCACCTCCTAATTTATAGTGTGAGTTGGTGGGGTATGCTTATGTCAGGAGGAAAACGAATCTGAAAGTGCAGTGCTTTTTCCTTCTTCCTCTTCTTGCTTCAAGATCGAAAGTCATCTTGCTAAGTAACACAAATAAATTGAAATGGGCAGCCAATTAAGTAGAGCGCTTTGTGCAGGTGCCTGGTGTTAGTGGGAAATCTTAGTGCTTGTTCAGGAAGGATTCCAGCCCTTGCAGGTAGGAGTGACTATTTGAGTGGGCTCCCTCAATGCCTCTTGTTGTGAGATTGAGGAAGTCTGCAGGTCCTTGGGCCTATGGGTAGCGGGAATGCCACCACTAAGGAAACATGGCAGGAGAAGGGTACATTTTGGAGTCACTCAATCAGCAGGAAGCAGCTCACAGATGGACAGAGAGACCCTGAGAGACAAGGGCCATCCCATGCCGCCTCCCTACATTTCCCTTGCCTCTCTGTGGCATTCCTTGGAGAGACACCAGTGTGAGCGAAGTGTCTGAGTCAAGCCATTGCCCCCCAAAGCATCATTAAGAGAAAGGGGGAGACCCTTGCTGCCTTGCTGTGGCTTCAAGGCTGTGTATGGTATAGACACCTTCTTGTCCTGCTAGTTCAGCCTGTCCCAGTGCCATGGAGGCCACGTGGAAGGTCCTTTAGTGAGCTCTGGAGATAGCCAGCCCGGGTGCCTATGCTGGTACAACCACCTCCTATCTTTTGGCTTCTGAGAGGTTGTCTAATTTCTCTGTGGGTCATAGGTCCTCACAGAGTCATTGGAAGGGGTTCAATGGGATGTAATAATCTATATTAAGTATTGTGTGTAGGATATAGCTTCTGATGCAGAAAGTTCCCCATTAATGTTGGTTACTGGAGAACCTGAAAACACACTGTTTACATGTGGGTGGATGAAGCCTGAAAAGCCAGAGTCTGGTGCTCTTTTGACCAGACAGTGTCCTGGATGTATCAGGACGTATGTGGTGGCCGGGAGCGGAGGATATCTGCCAGGTGGCATAGCCTCCAATAACCATATGCTGCTTCAATTTGCAGTTCTAACAGGAGGAGAGAGTAGCCAGCTCTTAGTTAATGGCAAAATTGGAATTGGAACCTAATTCCCTGAAGCCAAGGCTCTTTGGAGCTTCAAGGTTGTTTTTCCCTGAGTGTTAAGAGTCTGTTAGAAGAGTCAACTGAGGATCACAGAAGGAACTTGATTCAGTTTGCTTCCTCTATTTGTTTGTTTGTTTTTAATTTTTAAAAATTTTTAACTTTTAGATCAGGTCAAATAGAAATGTATTAATTTCTTAAAGATAAGTGAAAGAACATTCAACTTCAGGCAGAAAATCTGGCTGAGAGAAAAATATGCACTATAGTTCCCACATGTTGTCACTGGACAATGATGGAGGGAGTGAACTGAAAAAGAACAAGAAAAGAAGGGAAACAGGGAGAGAGAGAGAGAGAGAGAGAGAGAGAGAGAGAGAGAGAGAGAGAGAGAGAGAGAGACGGAGACGGAGACAGAGACAGAGACAGAGAGAGGAAGGGGCCAGGTAGAGACACAAGCCCACAGGGAAGGAAGACAAAGGGAATGGAGAAATAAATATTGTATTGAAATGCTTACAGTTGATTTGGTAATTCCTACAAATCCATCTCAGTTAGTTACTGCATTTTCAGCCTCCTGGACAGGAAAATTAAGGCAGAGTGAGACCAAAGGCACCAACATGCATGTGGCAGAGACACATTTGGAAAAAGACCTCTTTGGCTCTGAGGCGTGTGTTGCTCGTTTCTTGCCTTTCCACCCCTCTGTTCCATTCGTTTCTTCTTTTCACTTCCTCTTTTTCTTGTCTCTGCCCTTTCTTCCTCGCCCCCTTCCTTTCTATACTCTTCCTGTTTCTCTGGGCCGCACAACACCATCGCTACCTGATAGGGGTTATTCATGGTGGCTTTTAGGCCTCTTCTCTGCTTGGCCTTGAGAAAGAGCGCTCATCACTCACAAGGGAGACTCAGCCTGCTGCTCCAAGCTCCGGCCCTGATTCAGACTGCCTCTGTGGCCTGTAACTCCCTCACAGGATAAGGGATCCTTACCTCCTTCTCCCTCGCGCTCCCCCCCCTCCCCAGGGCTAGGAGCAGGGAGGGAAAGACCTGGAGGAGAGGCTACTTGGAAATGTGCTTTACCAAGTTAAAATAGAATTTGCTGTTTTGGGAGATATGAACTGTCTTCCAGTATTGAGTCCTGTACATTGCTGCGGGGACTGAACTGGAAACAGCAGCCTTCTAGATAGATAGGAGCCCAACAGTGTAGGGTCTGCCTTACATCCTGATGTGTGTGCCCAAGGGTTCTGAGAGGTAGAGCGAACTTTGATGCAAATCCCAAGTTTGGAGAAGGCTGCAGAAACTCAAGCCTATACCTTTGCCCTCCGCGCCGCCTCCCCCCCCCCCCCCATGAAATCAGTGCACATTCTGAAATGTCTTCTAGGTGACAGCCCTCCACCCCTTCACTTACCAAATTCCCACAGCCGGCTCCCTGAAGATCGTCCCTGACAAGTCGGATCAGGTGATGCTGTGTTCAAGCTGGTGCACAGGGGGCCTACCTAATGGGACGTGAATACCAGGGCTGATGCATAGGATCTGACAAGGGGAGTTTTTACAGTGATGGGCTTTATCCTTAACTGTTGCGTGGTCACAGCCTATCAGAGGCAGCAGCATAGGAAGGATGACAAACAGAGGGGAAAGCAAGGAGACCGGTAGCTTCCTGAGAAGGGATTTGCAAGGGACTAGAGCTCTGTGAAGCTAAGACAGCTAGCTTAAGGGGGGTTTGACCATGCACTGTAAACAATATGTCTAAAGACCCCCATCTCTGCATCAACAAGGAAACAGCTTCATTGTCTTCATTCTGTCTGTCAGCATTACGATGTCCCTGGTTCAATAATACCATGACGAGTCTCCTTTGATACAGGAGAAATCTTGAGGCTTAATGTACGTAACAGTCCCACACTGGTCCTTGGCACTCTGTAACCTCTGTCGGTCTTGCCACATGCCAGCCGTGCAGGAAGAAAGGCAGAGGAGCCGGGAGCGAGCCGAGAGTGAGGCGGAATGTGCCAACAGTGGCCATGAAGACATGCCCGTGGAGAGGATTCTAGAAGCCGAGCTTGCTGTGGAACCAAAGACAGAATCCTACGGTGACATGAGCATGGAGAACTCGGTATGCTCTCTTAAGTCGCCATCCAGCTTTTGTTTCTTGGGCGGGGCTGCAGGCGACAGAGAGGCATTTTAGAGTCTCAGGACCTCATAGAAATTTGTTCTTTTTTTTTTGTGTGTGTGTCAGACAAATGACCCAGTTACCAACATATGCCATGCAGCTGACAAGCAGCTCTTCACCCTTGTTGAGTGGGCCAAACGCATCCCGCACTTCTCAGACCTCACCTTGGAGGACCAGGTCATTCTGCTCCGGGCAGGTAAGGCAGCAGAGTCCTCTTGTCCTGAGACAATCCCCTGAGACAGGTTATTTTGAAATGACCTTTGGGGCCCTAAAAGGAGCAACTTGCAATTGTTACATTTTCCTTGAGTTCACTATGTAGTCCAGGCTAGACTTGCACTCTGCCTCTGTCTCCCAAGCACCGAGATTAAATGTGTGTGCCACTGTGCCAGGCCTTCATTTTATGTCCTTTACCAACTTGTAAATTTATATGGTGCTATCCCAAGGACTTTCATTCCCAAATGAACCGCCATTCATGAAGGAGTAGGGCTTTTCCTCCAGGTAAATGTTCCTGCAATTTTATATTTTATATTTAATTTCAAAGACTCATAAAGGAGAGATAAACATGTTTTTGGTTTAGATCACAAGTGGGGCATAAGTAAAAGACTTGTGAGAGAGCAGGTGATATTTATCCCCTTAGAAGTCGAACCACCTTGTGGGGGAGATTAGTTATTAAGCAGCTGAAAAAATCCTTGAACAAATGCTGAGAGGAGGTATAAATGTGAGCCAAAAACAAGAGGAGGGGCCTTTGGAGACTTGGGGTAGTTTTTGGCTGTTCATTGCTCCACTTTGAGATGCCTGAGGGAAGGCTTCGGGGCTCTGGGCTCCGGCTGAGGTTCCAGGTTCTGGTTGCTCCAGGTTCCAGCAGAAGAAATCCTGCCGACTTTGCCAAGAGAATTGTTCCTTGGAACTGATATCCTTACGGTTTCATTATTGTATTCTTTAATCTTGTTTTCCTATTGTTTAGGTTAGTCGGGTTATTAGTGAGGTATCCTCGGTTAATAAGTTCATAATAAAATATATTCATTAAGAGAATTGAGCCTATAAACTCATAAGCCACTATCAATTTGAAGCAGAATCTTACAACTATAAGACTGGTAAACAGAGATATTCCCACTTTACAGGTAAAATAAGAAAGCCAGAGATTTCAGGGGCTGGGGGGATGGCATAGAGGTGGGGTAAAACTGTTTGCTGTACAAGCGTAAGGAACTGAGATATGATCCCCAACATATGTGTGAACAGAAAAGTTGGATGTGATTGTGCGTTCCTGTCACCCAAGCTTTGGAGGTTAGGAGTGGCACGGAGATGGAAGAATTTTGAAGGCTCGCTGTCCAGCCAGCCTAGCTGAAAAACAGCAAGCTGCAGGTTCAGCGAGGTTCAGCTCTCTATCCTGAGAGTAAGAGAGAAGATTGATAGAGTAGGAATGCTAAGTATTCTTCTCTGGCCTCCATGCCTGCACATACACGTTTACATATATGTACACATACAAGCGTGCGCACACACACGTGCACACATGCATGCATAGAGAAAGCCAGAAATTTCTGCTTAGATTTGTTATCTGGAATTCAAGGCTTCCTTCATTCTAAGATTCTCTGTGCTACAATCTTGTGTCTCATTTCTAGGGCACCGCAATCTGCCGACACCTGCCATGGCTCCTCTTTGTCACAGAGCCATCAGGGAACTTTCACGAGGATCGGCTGAGCATTGGGAACTAGTCCACTCACGCATCCCTGTTGGATGACGAGTGACCATTGAGTGTCCACTGAAAGCTACATACTGTGCTGTTGCTATAGATAACACCAAAGCAATAGAGCTAGGCTGTCACATCCCGGGGCAGAGACTACAACGTACAGTCACTGTATCCATCATTCTGCGAATGGTGACTATCGTCCGGGAAAGCTTCAACTCATATTTGTTGACACCAATGGCCAAAAAGTTTCCTGTACTCAAGCTGTCATTTTAGGCTGCATCTAAGAAACTGCAGGGGCATGTGCAGAGCCATGGGAGTCAGGAAACTCTAGCCTTATCCTCTCTCCTGTCACTAATTACGTGTGTCACCTTGAGCTAGGTCTTAACCTCCCAGGATGATCCTCAGTGCTGCTCTCACCACATGGGATGAGAAGCCATGCATCGCATAGTGCGGCTCTCCGGGAGGTAGGAATGTGGTTACTTTCCCCACAAGGTCTCTTCTCTATGCTTGCAGGGTGGAATGAATTGCTGATCGCTTCCTTCTCCCACCGCTCAGTTTCTGTCCAGGATGGCATCCTGCTGGCCACGGGCCTCCACGTCCACAGGAGCAGCGCTCACAGTGCCGGGGTCGGCTCCATCTTTGACAGGTTGTGATTTCCTTCTGTTTCCAGGATTTGCACCTGGTGTGTCTATGCACATGTGTATGTACACACATTTCTCTCTCTCCTCCTCCTCTTCCTCCTTCTTCTTCTCCTCCTCCTCTCCCTCTATGTGATCCTGGTATCCAAAGGCAACCCAATCAGGAGCACGTGACTAAATCAAAACCACATTTTATTTAGACTGAGACAAGTGTCTCGTTCTATGGCTCAGGCTAGGCTCAAGCTTGGGTAATCCTTCTGCTTCAGCCTCCTGAGTACTGGGATTATAGGTGTGAGCCCAGTTTGCAGATACAATAAAGCACAGGAAATATAAATCTGGAGATTGAGAGAGGGATTTTTGGCAAAGGTGATGACAATAAAATAGAACCAGTCAGAGGCCAGCATCATTGCCTGGCAGACGCTTTCCTCACGGTTTCTAGTCAGGGACATTTTTGGCATCAGATAGTAAAGCTGCAGGCGGGGAGGGAGAGGAGTGTACCCAGGGGCCAGGGGTGGAGAAAGGGTCTGGGGTCCATCTTCAAGAAGCTTGGCATGTTCTGGACTCTTTCTCTCTGAAACACAGACCTCTAGGCTATGGTAGGAGCCCGCTCAGTTAGAAAGTGACATCATGACAGAGATTCACTCCCTTAAATGTACTAAGATACATTTAAAAAATAAATAATAATATAAATATAGCATAGTGTATATATTTTATATATAAGTAGATTTCTGACGTGAGGTCAATAGAATGGGCCACTGGTAAAGAAAAAGAAAAAGCTGAAAATAGCCCCTTTATCAAGTTCCAGGACCCAGGGCCCCTTTCCCTCCATCATAGATGGTCTTTTTGGGAGAAACACATGCTCAGCTTAGATGCGTCAACTTCTTCCCTGCCCCTTTCTATGATGTGCTTAAGCACCTCCATGGTTCCTAGAGATGTTTGCCCTTGTACCTGTGCTGCCTTCTGTGGGTTTTTCTATGTGTACAGTGCCCTGGCATGGCTTTTCCTGCTGCGCTTCTCATTTGCAAGTCCGCGATGCCTTTCTGTTCCCTGCTGGGAAGCCATTGCCTCCTCGCTGGTGAGTTCTGGAGGCAGTTAGTCACTGGGCTTTTCCATGTAGCTGCCAGATTCACACCGGCTTCTTCATCTACACTGTAAGTTCCTTAGGATGAAGGACTTCATCGTCTTCATCCCTGTACCCTAGGGAACCTAGATGCTGACCACAAGCAGCACCTAGAAACTGAGTCGGCCCGTCACAGGTATTGGTGGCATCCATCTTGTTGGTCCTAGACCCGGAACTCAATGCTTCTCTCTTTCCCTGTCTTTGTTTCCCGAGAACAGGGTCCTCACGGAGCTGGTTTCCAAGATGAAGGACATGCAGATGGATAAGTCGGAGCTGGGGTGCCTGCGAGCCATCGTGCTCTTTAACCCAGGTGACTTCTGTTTCACGCCAGCCACTGGGCACGGGGCAACCCTCTCTCGAGGTTGACCTCTGGGGCTCTGATGTTGTTCACTCCCTGCCCCAGTACCTCCAAGCTCAGCTGTGGCAGCAGTCTGAGCTCAGAACCTGTCAGAGGATTGAGTCTTCTCTTCATTGCCTGTCCTCTCCAGAGCCACCCTCAAAGTATTTTAACTGTGTGTAGAGTTTCATTGCGTGGAGGCATCTGGGCAAAATGAGAAATGACAGTGACTCACTGTGAAAGAGAAGGAGGAGGGAACCAGTGGTCAGGTTCTGGGTATAGCTCTAGGTAAAGTCACTAGGATCTACTGGTGAACAGGATGTAGGGTGTGGAAGTAAGACAGGGGTCAAATATGTCTCAGGGGGTGTTTTGTTTCCCTGACTAAACACAGAAATGGAATGCCCACTCATTGGACACCGGTATAACTTCAGCATGTTCTAAGGGTGAGTGGGTTGTGACCAGGATTTTGTCTTTGGACAATGAACTTGGACAGTAGGTATCCATGAGAATGGACTTCCCAAGAGAAGCCAGGGCCAAAGGTATATAAAGACATACAGGCAAGAGCTGCCTACCTCTCAGCCTGAATTGGGAGGCAGCCACGATGGGACATCAGTTGTGAGCAAAGTCAGCAGAGAAGAGGGCCGGGGGTCGTGGGGGGGGGGGCTGAAAATCTCACAAGCTGGCTGGAGGAAGAAGAACTGTCAGCGGAGCCACGTGTGCGGTCATCGGGAGGGGAGTGGCATCTTGGAAGTCCAGGGGCAAAGTGATCCAAGAGGAGAGAGGGAGGAACTTCATCAAACGCTCCTGCGCATGCCTAGTCTTCTGAAGTAGGACGTGACGTGACGTGACGTACATGCGTGCCTTGGTCCAGGATTCTGGGATGCAGGCCAGGCGTAGGTTTAGTTTTCATACCCCGTCTTCCCACTCAGCCAGAATGTAGAAAGCATCCAGTAAGTATGTGAATATCACTTTTCTCGGCAGGCCTGAGTAAAATTAACCTCTCGTTAAGTCAGCACAGGGTTTCTCTCTCTATTAACAATTTAAAATCCTCAGGACCGAGAGTTTGTTAGGAAAACAAAGCACAGGAATTGTAACTGTACGACAAGGGGGACCCGCTTACTTCCCAATTGTCCCCATAAATGAGTTCCACGTGTGTCTCTCCTAACTCTAGGGGAGGTGGTCACTGATTGGAGGAGGGGGCCCTGCTGAGCCTTTAACCAGAAATTAAATCCATTGCTTTCTGCAGATGCCAAGGGTTTGTCCAACCCCTCTGAGGTGGAGACTCTTCGAGAGAAGGTTTATGCCACCCTTGAGGCCTATACCAAGCAGAAGTATCCGGAACAACCAGGCAGGTGAGAGAGGGATCGGGGAATGGCCACGTTAATGGCAGTGCAATTCCTCACCCGCATTGACCGAGCACTTCCTGTGCAGACTTACTCTCCAGACCTGCTGTGCTTACATCAGCACACTAAGAAAAAAAAAAAAGCCTCAGTCGTGATAGGTCTAGCCTGTCTAGATCGCCATCCATTCCCCTAGAGTGCGTGCTTGGAGCAGTGGCTGCAGATAGAATAGCATCTTGCCCTGTCTGCCCGTCGGCTTGCTTTTTCCTGTTTCGTTACCAGTAGTCAAACATAGTTCGAAAGCAGTAACATTAAGTGGGAAAATTTGGAAAGTGAACGAATAACCTTTCAGTAGTTTTTTATTATAGTGTGTTGCTATGATAGTTGCGTTTGGTTACTGTTCTTCATCTCTTACTGTGTGTCTAATTTATAAATTTAGTTTTTCCTTGGTATGTATGTGCACATACATTTTTTTTTCTGTATCTATGTACAGGTTTGGTGTATCTTCAGTTTCAGGGATGCATACAGGGTGCTGGGACAGATCTTTTGCAGATGGGGCGGGGGACTAGCATCCATATCTTTACATGCTGGGTGAAGCAGGAAATGAACGGGTTGACGTGGGAGTGCGCTGCCCGTTCTACCAAGTAACAGACACTCAGAGAGGTTGCAAAGCTGGTCGCTGGTGGAGGTGAGATGTGAGCCTCAGTCCCTGTGAAGTGACAGTGTGTCTCTCACAGTCTCGTGGTGACTCTCGTGCAGCACAAACGACAGGCCGAAGAGTGTTGCTGGTCCCCAGACATCGATCTGTGTGGCCTTGTCGCACCATCTATACTATGACTATTTGGTCAAAACAAACCTTTTAAAAAGCTTCCTCCAAGGCAGGGTAAGTGAAGGATTTCCCCTTTCTGAAAACGGACTAGAATAAGAAATGGTGATCCTCACATCCCATGGTAAGTGGGTGAAACAGAAAATACGTAAGACATTAACTTCGCCTTTACGATTAATTGTATAGCCCCCTCCCAACACACACACTGGCGGCTTATTCTTCTGTGGAGTCAAATTTTCACTTACTCTGGATTGTACATTGATGTCTACCAAATGTTCGGCAGAGACTGAACTGTGTGTTTTGTCAAAAGTCGTGAAGAAATCAAGTATGTGGGTCTTAGCCCCAGGTCATTTAATAATCAGGCTGCTGTATTATTAGATGTTAAGTTATAGCTGGGTGTGGTGGCAGATGCCTTTAATCCCAGCACTTGGGAGGCAGAGGCAGGCGGATCGCTGTGAGTTTGAGGCCAGCCTGGTCTACAAAGTGAGTCCAGGGCAGCCAAGGCTAACACAGAGAGACCCTGTCTCAAAAAACAAACAAACAAACAAACAAAAATGTGAAGTTGTGATGACAGACTCATCAAAGCCGGCAACTTAACCCAGTGGACGTTTCCTTTCTCGCACCTCAATCAAGGTGGGCACTTGGCTCACAGAAACAGCTCTCATCTCTGTGCCTGTACCCAAAGACCCAGGCTTAGTCCTCTTTGTGGCTTCATTGTGCCCAGAGCCCGCCCTTCACCAGCCGCTGGAGAGATCAAAACGAACCTATCTTTGTGTCTGGTGGTTATAAGGCCTGGGCAAGCCACATTAACAGGAATCCCTGAGCAGGGAACTTTCTATCAAAGCTTCTAGCCCTCAGGTACCATTAGACCTGCTGTGGTCGGTGCTGTCCTCTTCCTAGAACTAACTCTGGGTACTGCTATTAATCATTAAGACAAAAGCACATCCCCAGAATTGCCTGACTTTCTTTCTTCCCAATTACAACAGCAGTGGCAGCCTTATTAGAAGAAATAGTTGTTAGATCAGGTAATACATTTTTATTGTAAAAATAATGGGTATGGCTTGTTCCAGTGTCCAGTGGTTCCATGTATCCACACGTAGGAATTGCATCTACAGGTGTGTGGTTATATCATTTGTTGCATTGTTTTTCTCCTTTGGCCATTCTAGGGATTAAAAAAAAAAATCGGATTATTGCAAGAAAAAGAAAAAAAGAAAAAGAAAAAAGTCATTTCCCATAGTTTTGTCATATTTTTGCAAAATGTGTATATTTTCAAGGGCTTAATCATCGCCCTGTGGCTGGTGTCTAGATTGTTTCTAAATATCACTTTAAAAACCGCAGAGTTGATGCTTTTCCTGGAAGGGACTGCCAAGGGCCTGGCCACCTCTAGCCCAGTGGTTCTCAAGCTCCTAATGCAGCTCCTCTTTAGTACAGTTCCTCATGTTATGGTGACCCCCTCCAACCATAAAATCACTTTCG
Organism: Acomys minous; assembly: GCF_964271855.1. NCBI lineage: Eukaryota > Metazoa > Chordata > Mammalia > Rodentia > Muridae > Acomys > Acomys minous. The sequence continues at coordinate 25,875,868 of NC_140483.1, read as the reverse complement.
TTGCTACTTCATAGCTGTACTTTTGCTACTGTTATGAACCATAATGTAAATATCTGGCATGCAGGCTATCTGAGAGATGACCCCCCCACAGGGGTCTCTACCTTCAGCTCTCCTCTGAGATGCTCAGGGAGGTGGCACAGGCAGTGTCCCCTGTCCCCAGCATACCTCGTAGAGGGGTAATGAGCTCACAGGAATCTCATGCACAGCAGATGCATGAGGGGAGTCACTTGGCTTAGTTAGGCAGGTAACTAAGGTGGCATAGGCTGGCCACCTCTGATGCACACTGGCACTGCCCAGCCAGGGCACGTTTCACAGTGGAGTGCTGCCACTTGGTGGATAGGATTTAGCAGTGCACCCCTGTAGGGCCTAAATTCTTTGAGAAAGTTAGAAGCAGAAATCAAAAGCAGGGTGCAGAGCCCATGCACACCTTGCACACACAGCAAGCACCATCCAAGGCTGTCTTGCTGCCGACATGCCAGCAGGAGTGCAGTGACAGTGTCTCTTGATGCACGAGTTTATTCTATTAGCCGTGTCCTTTAGTGCCCAAACCCAGAGCTGACAGCATCGACAGTGACTGGAAAACGTCGTTGACAGCTTTATAGGATGCCAGAACCAAATCTCCATCTAACTTTGCACTTTAAAGGGAAGCTCTTTGCCAGGAGAGCTGGGTTGGATGGTGGCCTCCTTCTTGGTACACTGTCCCTTTGCTGCAGGGGATGACACTAACGTGCATCCTGGTTTTTTATCATCAAGAACTCTGAAGTTTGTGTTAGCGTTGGCATAGACCTTTACATTTTTCCCATGTAGGAAAGAGTGATCTCTGAGTTTCCTGATATTTTCAGATAGTGTCAGTTTTTTCTTTTTTAATTTATTTTTCTTTTTATTATTTTTTTTAATTTTGAAACATAAATACAGTACACTATATATAGCAAGAAGAACCATGAAACAATCAGGAATTGTATAAATGTTATAGTCATAGTGCTTTGGTTATTTGTATTTTGGCAACCTCCTATCTTTGTGAGTATAAAATTCTGAATGTAAATCAATATATATCATATCTCATCTCTATCTACTTAAAACATCTATCTAGACCTAAAAACATTGTACTTCCTAAACAACTAAGCTTAATTGTAAAACTAAACTAGCTGGTCTTCAACCTCATCAGAGACTTTAGAAGGAATAAAATTAATTACCTGAGTGAACTGGAAGTGCAATTAGCAGCTTCCAAAATGAAAAACTGACAGAGACGATTTGCTGCCTGAATAGTCACCCAAAGCTCTCTAACACTGGAACATCCTCTTCAGCCTCTTGGCCCAGTATACCTGACAGACATATTTGTGAGGGAGGAACTATTGAGGACTTGCTTATCCTGTCTTGGCAGAGTTTGGCTGTTGACTCTGCCTGCATCCAAGCTTGCCCTTTTTTTAGGCAGAATTCTGTCTGTGGCAGAAATGAACACATTTTACCCAGTGGCTTGTTAGCCACATTTGAAGTCATACATTTTAATTATGTTGTCATATTTGGTTGTATGTTCATATAGGTGCATTTGTGCATACAGGTGTGCATACATGTGCATGTAGAGGCCAGAAGTCAATCTCAGATGTCATTCTGTAAGTGCTGGTCACTTTTTCTTTTCTATTTTTTGTTTGTTTGTTTTTTTAGACAGGGAGGGTCTTTCACTGGTCTGGAACTCATTGATTATGTGGGGCCAGCTGTCCAGTGAGCCCCAGGGGCACTCCTGTCTCCTACTCCTCAGAGCTGTGATTAAAAACTCATATCACAATGCTTGAATTTTGTTTTTTGTTTTTAAGTGAGTACAGGGTATTAAACTCAGGTCCTAATGCTTATGTGGCAAGTGATTTACAGATGGGGCTATGTCCTCAGCCCCGGTGCTGTATTTTTAGACATCATGAGATACAGTTATAGAAGTATGCACATTTTCAAGGAATGCTGGAATTCCAATTCAAAACTTTTTCTTGAAATGAAAAGTTGGGAAAAAAAAAAACATTGAAGTCACACGGGCAAATTGAAGCATGTTTCAAGTCAAGGGACCTAATGGGCTGTGCAAATGCCACACAACTCTTCTCATCTGACCTATCTTCTGTGGAATCACAGTGAACATCCCATTATAGAAAGTATGGACAGGTGTTAAAGTGTGTACACATGATAGGCTAAGGATATTTGCACATACACGTGTGTGAGATTGTACATGTATGGCAGCCTGAGGGTGCCTATGCAGAAAACATGCGTATGTATGTAAGTGTGCATGTGTAAGTGAGGGTATATGTGCAAGCTTATGTTGGGGGCGTCCTTCTTGTTGATGTAGTAAGATATTCTGACAATAACAACTTACAGGAGGATTTATCTTGGCTCACAGTCTGTGAGGAATACTGTTTATCATGGTGAAGACACGGATAGGCGGGAAAGCCTGGTGGCAGGAGCAGGAGAGAGCTGGTTACATTGTACCACAGTCAGAGAGCAGACATAGAGTGGGGTCCAGGCTCTAAAACTCCATGCCCCTAGTGACTCATTTCACCTAGCGAGGTTCCACCTCCTAAAAGCGCCACAACCTTTGCAAACAGCACCACCAGCTGGAGACCAACGGGTTAAGCACATGAGCCTAAGGGGACTCTTCCCACTCAGACCACAGTAGGGAGGAGGTGAGAGTGAAAGTGAAGGTGGTGTGTATAGGTGGGAGTAGTGGGAGTAGCACACATGTGGGTCTCGGGTTGTGAAGATGTGTGATCAGTGTGTGTGAGTCCAAAACAGATTGGCTCTTCAGAGGCTCTCTCCTTCCCTCATGCCAACCTAGTGAGAAGCTCAGAGGTGGAAGCTGGTCATATAAATTAGTAGTGACTGGTTACATGACAGTAGAAACTGGATTTTAGAAACAGACTAAGGTTACACAGCCATAAGAGTCCCGCTAGACTCTGAGGAAGAGCAGTGTCTATGGTCATGCCTCATACATGGCAGGTCCTCACATGGTTTCATCTAGATGTCTCGGGAACAGCACACCTCATGTATCATGCCCTGTTCCAAGTGCCTCCACTGCTAATGTTGGCAGACCCTGAGGAATGCATGAAAATGCTTGGCTAGGCAGGCAGTGGCAGCCATATAGTCCCATGATCATGTGTGTGCTGAGGGCATCCCTGGAATATGTCATAGACTTCAGGACTGACAACATGCTGGTTGGAGGGATCCTGGTTTTAAAAAAGAATATGAACTAGCCCTCTAGCTGCTTTCCGAAGTTTCTAAAAGCTTCCTGGGCTTGCAGTTCTCCAACTTCTTCATCTCCATTTCTAGGTTTTCCTATTACAGCTTGGTGGAGACCTCACCACCACCACCAGGTGCCTTGTCTTGCCATTCCCTGGTCACAATGCCCCTTGGCTTCCCTGCAGGTTTGCCAAGCTGCTGCTGCGCCTCCCAGCTCTGCGCTCCATCGGCTTGAAATGCCTGGAGCACCTCTTCTTCTTCAAGCTCATTGGGGATACTCCCATTGACACTTTCCTCATGGAGATGTTGGAGACCCCACTGCAGATCACCTGAACCTCCTCAGCTGCAGCTTCCCCATCTGGGGTGTGACCCCTGAGCTGGTGTGTGTGGAGCCCTACCCTGCACACTGTCCCCAACCTCCCACTCTGACCTCCCTTCCTGTCCCCCAAAATGTGATGCTTGTAATAAAGGCAACCTTTCTACAATGAGACTTTTCTAGGTGGAGTTTTGTATGGATGTTAAAAGGTGACCTTTCTTTGCTATCTAAGGGGCTGAGGTCTTTCTGGAAGTTCTTCGGAAGAGTAGCCAAGCCTCTGTACATATAATTGGTTTAAATTATTTTTTCACTTGCCATGGAAAGCAAACAAATGGAAAAGAAAATAATAAATATGATATTGGCACTGCTTGGAGTGTGTGGTGCGTTATTATGCAACTTGGAAGTTCTCTGGGATGTGGAGGATGGGGGCTGGGGGATAGCCTAGCACTGGACTCTGTGGTCCAGGGCTGAGGCAAGAGGCTGAGCTGAGCTGGAGACACAGCTGGCGTTGCTGCTGGGAAGAAGGGAAAAGCATCTTTCAGAGCCAACCTTGTTCTCCTCCTCCTCCTCTTCCTCTTTTTCTTTTAACTCTTCTTAAGCCCTCTTCACAGATATGAAAAAAGAAATGTCCAGAGAATGGGGATTATGTGGGAGGAGTGTGAGGGTTTTACTTCTGCCCCTATTGGGGAATGGGGTGGGGTGGGCTATCCCAAGCCAAATGAGAGAACACAGACTCCCTAACTGGGTGCCTGCCTATACAAGAGGAGGCTGGGGTCTGATCTTCCTGAATAGCTACTCTCTAAGTAGCAGGAACACAGACTCCTGTCAACATAGCAGATAGCAAGAAATGCTCGAAAGGGGTTGGACTATTATAAACAAAGAGACTGATGCCATTCTTGAGGCCTCTAAAGAGAGGGCTCCATCTTGGATTTGCCCATGTCCCTCATCTTCACTGAGAAAATATTGTCCAAGCTTTGTGCAATGCAAAGGTCTTTGGCGGGGGGGCACAAATTATCACCTGCCCATGTGCTTAATACTGTTTCTTGGCATCCTTTCTGTGACGGTTGGTATGAATTGCCAACGTGACCCCATCTAGAATCACCCAAGTCTCAGTAGGCATTGTCTAGATCTGGTTGGCTTGTGGGCGAGTCTGTGGGGGAGGTTATCTTGACTATGTTAGTTGACATGGAAAGACCCAGCCCACTGTGGGCAGTGCCATTCCCTGGGCTTGGATCCTGAAATGTATAAGAGTAGCAAAGTTGAGCTGAACAGTGGATGGTGTGCACCCATTTATTCTCTCTTGACTTCCGTGTGACTGGCTGCCTCAAGTTCCTATCTTGGTTTCCCCACAGTGATGGACTACAACCAAAATTGTAGCCAAATAAGACCTTTTTCCTTAAAGCTGCGTTTCTCAGAGCATTTGATTACAATAGCAGGCAATGAATGTAGCTCACTTCTTCAAACACTCAGTTCTCCAGTGGGCAGAGGAAAGGAAGACACAAAAGAGAAGCAATGGTAGGGGAAGTGGGACCAATAGAATGCGCCATAAACTTTGGATGAGAATGCATGTTTCAGTGACTGAAATGAGTTATTTTGAGCATCATCCTAGGTACTGTCAACAGGCAAGGAGAAGGAGCACAATGGAGCTGGGTTGAAGGCTGTGTAGGGGGAAAAAAAAGCCTTTTCCAATTCACAGTCTATGTGTAGGAGGCACCGCTTACAGAAAGCATTAGGGGAAAAAACCCCACAGAATTGTTAAATGTGCAGGCTTCTTTCTTCAAGGGAAGAAAATGACTGATACAGTGGATGCTGTCTAACAACTTGGTGATCCTTTGCTGTTCTATGGGGCCAGGTTTCACCTGAATCCCCCCCCCCCCAAATCCTGGTCATTGTTTTGGCCCTAATATGAGCTTTGTCTGTCAATGAATAGAACCTTTCCTGACGAAAGAGGTCCCGTGTACTTTGCATTCTCAGTTAATAGAACTCCTCATTCTTATTACAAATCCTTCCTCCTTAGGCCCTTATCCTAAACACTTTCTCTTCAAATAAGAACTCATTCTTACTTTAAAGGTCACAGGTGCTTCCCTAGAGATATACTTTGCAAGAGAGGTTTGTTTGTTTGTTTGTTTTTTGTAGTCATGTTGAAAGCTTTGTTGTGATAATTGTCACTTGGGAAACTTTTTTCAAGGTTTTACTGGGTTTAAATGTGTAAGGAAAACAAACCGCTTGGTCAGACTCTGGAAATTTTTGACCCAGTGCCTGCTAAAATGGCACTGCTAAAGTTTCAATCTTTACTACATGCAGATCACATCCCTGCAGTAACATTTGCAGGGACCCCAACAGTCTATATACTTTGGATGCCTAACTATATGAATTGCTCTAGTAAATGCCAAGGCAGCCTTCTTAGGGTATTCACACTTTCAAGCTCAGTAAGATCATTCCCACTCCCCACCAGAGGGATAGCCTAGCTGAGGTCTCCTGTCCAAGACATCAACTGTTAAGGAGAGAGGCAATCACAGTTATGTCCATAGCTGAGTCTTAGAGAAAACAAGCCTTAGTGTTTTCTTCCTTCTTCTCCTCATCCTTTTTCTGTTGATGCTAGTTTTAAAACTCTATTTCATTTGAGTTATTTACTCCCTCTACCTCTTTTCTTCACCTCAACACCTTCTGACACCCCAACACTAGGTATGAGAGAAAGAAGGTTAGTAGAGAGAGGAGGTGTAGACCTCTTTACTTCTCCCAGCAGTTTAGGGTCAATTGAAGCCCCCCCCCATCTGGAAGCCCTGCCCTCCTTTCAACCCTCATCCCTCTTTCTCTCTAGGCTCTCATACTTATACCCTCTCAGAGTCCACCCAAGATGTCTTCCAGCTGGCAAAATCCATGCTTCTGCACAAGGCAATCTCTTGCTAACAAAGATCGCATAACCTCTCACGAGGCTCTTACTGACTGTGGACAAACTGGAGCAGCCTCCATATCCTATACCTGGGATTAAAGCCAAATGTGCTTACATAACATAAAAGAGTTTTTAAAGCAACCAAAACTTCCTCAACCTTCTTCTTCTTCTTCTTCTTCTTCTTCTTCTTCTTCTTCTTCTTCTTCTTCTTCTTCTTCTTCTTCTTCAGACAGAGTTCCTCTGTATAGCCTTGGCTCTCCTGGAGTTTACTCTGGAAATCAGGCAGGTCTTGAACTCAAAGATTTACCTACCTCTGCCTCCCCAGTGCTGGGATTAGAGGCATGTGTCACTATTACCTGGCTAGTTTTTTAGTTTTCTCTTTTATACATCTGCAGCATACTCATTCCAGCCAGGCTAGCTCTTCCACCAAGCAGCCACTGCCCATGTGTTTGCGTTGACTTCTCTGTCTGGCATGACCTCCTTTTCTAGTGGCACATGTTCCAGCTCCACTTGTCCTTTGAGCCTGTCACGTCTCTACACAACCATTCATGATCTCCTTACCTCTGTAGTATTTCATATTATTTTGTGTCTTCACTTGAACACCTTTCACACTATGCCATAGTCTATTAAGTTTGCTTGTAAACTCCTTGAGCAGAGATCATGTCTGACTGAACTATGTCTCCAAAACAGCTTGAAACCAAGCACCCAGTTCAAAGTTGGCATTCATTTTTTCCCACAGTTGGTACCTTGGGTTTCATTATTAATAGGAGGCATTCTATTGCAAACAGAGCAGTCCCCTTGCCAGACTAGGAGGTGGAGAACCAGACTGTGAACAGCCAAGTTACTCTTCAGGGGCATGGTGGGCAGCGGCCAAATAAATTCATGCATGTTCATTGCCTTAAGGGAATTCATGCATGAGCCAGGCAGAGAACATTAAGATCAAAATTAATTATGACTTACATATCAAGGGCTGAAATGATGGGAGATGGCCTGGTAGGTAAAGTGCTAGGTGCACAAGCATGAAGACCTGATTTTAGTTACCCAGCTCTCACACAGCAGCCTGGTGTGGCAGTGTGCGTCTGGACTCCAGCATGGTGAGGGGTATACAGGTGGATTGTGGAGAGCAGCCAAAGCCCTGACTGAATGTATACTGTTGACATGAGCCCAGCCATGTCAAGGACCCCAATACTTCAGACCATGGCAACTGGCAAAGCTGGATCAGGCTCAGGGAGCTGGTCAGGCCTTCCTTTAGTGCCAGTGCAAATGTTGACAGTGTATGCAGCAATGGTGAGTCATAGCTTCCTCTCCAGGGCTCATTCAGCCTGAGACTTCTCCCCACAGAGACTTCTTACCAAGATTAGCAAAGCCTGCCTCCTTGTTCTCTGTATGCCATGGACCCACCTTCTTATTCATCTGCTTACAGGAAACCCAGCTCCTTGATTCAGATGTATAAAATAAGCAGGCTGAGTTTCTGGGTTGCTGTTTCTCCATCAGAGCAAGCACAAGCCACGAGATCCCAGTGTTTCGGTACATGCAGCCGTATGCCTGTCCTCCCTTCATTCTCTCACAACCCTGGTTAGATAAATCCTGAAGCAGTGCAGGATACGTCAGTGGATCCCAGAGGATCCCAGGCCAGCTCGTGTAGCTTCGGGTTTAGTAAGAGGCCCTTACACACACACACACACACACACACACACACACACACACACACACACAGAGAGAGAGAGAGAGAGAGAGACAGACAGACAGACAGACAGACAGACAGACAGACAGACAGAGACAGAGTACAGAGAGACAGAAAGAGACACAGAGCAGAGAGAGAGAGAGAGAGAGAGAGAGAGAGAGAGAGAGAGAGAGAGACAGAGACAGAGACAGAGACACAGAGGTGGAGGAGAGAGAAACAGACAGACAGACAGACAGACAGAGACAGATACAGAGACAGAGAAGCGAGAAAGACAGGGGGGCGGAGAGAGAGAGAGAGAGAGAGAGAGAGAGAGAGAGAGAGAGAGAGAGAGAGAGAATAAAAATGGTAAAGAAGGATAGAGGAAGATGCCTCTGGTTTTCACATATCACACTTGGCCAAGAGAACTCACATATATTCATATAACACACACACACACACACACACACACACACACACACACACACACACTCCTCAACCACTAAAAGAAAGAATGATTTGTCTATAGCACTAAAGTTTACAACATTCATAAAAATCTGGCATTATAATTTGGCCTTGGAGAAGTAGGCAGGGAACCATGATTATATGGGTCCTAAAAGATGATATTGATGTGTGTGTGTGTGTGTATGTGTGTATGTGTGTGCATGTGTGCTTATGAGATGTCTATTCATTCTAAATATGAAGAAACAGATCTCTGAGGTCAGTGTTGGTCCCATGGCACACATACACCTCAGGAGGAAGGGCACGACTACTCTCCCTGCAGATGCTGGTCGTCAAGATCCCTACTCTGTGACTGAGAAGGGCCCACAGGATGAGGTGCTGGTAGATGCAAGGAGCACCTACATCATGAAAAGGAAAGATGCTTCTTAAATAAATGTGGGTCGTGGACAAACCAACGGTTAACCAACGTATTCGGAGCCGTCATCTCACGGATATTTTCTTTGGCTCGTTCTCTTTTAGACTTTTGGCTTTAGAACCTGTTTGGAAGCTGCCTAAGAAAAGTGATCTCACGATTCTACACTAAAAACCCATTAAATAACCACAATATACCCACGTGACCCAGATTCTCACAGCATCTACCCACCCTCCACTAGCACCATGCTGGCTCTTTCATTTTCCTACCGTTCTTTCCTACATTATTTAATACACTTGGGGATGAGTGGGACTTGCCTGTTGCCAAACATCACATATTTTCTCTGAATGATCACTGCCCCCACCACTGTGGTTCTAACAGCAGGCTGGGCTCCTGGAGGGTCCTCCTCAAACTGAACTAAGGCTTTAGGCTATCAGGTCTTCCCAGTTGGAGATTCAGGGCCATTATAGGATTAATTTAGGGCTTCGCTGGGAGGGGGTAGGTAGAGAATGGAAAGGAAACTGCAACTCTTTTCCTTTTTTCAAGGCACCCAGGGAAAGCAGATCAGGGAAAAGGGCCCCTGCCAGCTTGGGAAGAGACTTGTTCCCTCCCTGCCCCCCACCCCTCAAAAACAAAACAGAACAAAAAACAACCAACTTTTCCAGCTAGAGAAGAGCCACTCTCACCCTTCTGGAAAACTCCATGGAAATGTCTCCCGTGACAGTTTTGGAGCACATAGTCATCTCTGACCACAGACCACAGAGGAACTGGCTCCGGGCCCGGAGTCCCCATGGGGGAAACTCCTTGGGCTGTGCAGCTGTGGCGCAGCTAGTCAGTCTCGTCCATGCCCAGCTGGATGCTGCGTTGTGGAGACGGTTAGGCACGGGCGCCCTCTGCTGCTACTTCATGGTATTAGTCGAGACTATCTGAGCCTCCAACCCTGGCCAGAAGCTCTGAAACCTGTGTCTTTCAGTAGAATGTTTGTTTCAGACTGCGCAAATGGGCCTCAAAGAGGAGTCAAGGCGAGGCCACGGAAATGCCCACAGAGGAGGCTTGGGAATATGACTGCAGGTCGGGAGATTGTGAACCCTTCCTCAGCCGCTGAAGAGGACACAAACTGAAAACAACCCCTCACAAACGCTTCCTGGATCCCACTCAAACACGAATACGAATGTTCCCACAAGCAGAACCTGGGACTTGGAGTAGCCGAGTTAATTTTCCATGGGAATCAGGTTTTCTTCTACCCTATCCATCACCTTTAACCAAAGCCACGGGAGTTGTAAAAGTGCAAGGATCGCTTCCTGCATCTGAGGAGCCAGATGCAGAATTTCTGAGGAAGATAGAGTCGCTTACGGCAACCCTAACCCTAACCTAACAAAGTTAGCAAAGGTCACGGTACTGCTGCGAAGAGCAGAGGCCCAGAGGAAGGGCGGAGGCTCTCCTGATGGTAACAGGACAGCACAGTACGGCGCCTTGAGCATATCAGATATTTACATTATGATGCATAACAGCAGCAGAGTTATAGTTATGAAGTAGCAACAAAAATAATTTCATGGTTGGGAATCAGCACAACATGGCAGACTCTGTTAAAGGGTCACAGTGGTGGGACGGGTGAGAGCCACTGCTCCAGTTGGTGGCACACAGGACACTCAAGCTACCTCCTCTCTCTCTTCCCTGCCTGCTGTTACATATTTAAATCCCCTTACGGTACTCACGTCTCCTTTTTTTTTCCTTGTAAGCCTTGAAAACGTACTTTACACATGTTTAGCTGTACATATGACATGCATGGAAGTCACTAGGACTACGACATCATGCTCTTAAGTGTGTGTGCGGCTTGTCATCTGTCTCCACGAGGTTTTGCTTACTCCGTCCTGTGCTTTGAGCTCCCTTGATGGTGCCCTGTGTAGCACTAGCTCATTTGTTTTGTGCTTGCATAGTGTTCCCGCAGACACACAGTAGGTCTGCACTGCCTTGTCTTTGTAGACATTCTTGCTGGTACCTTCCTTTTCCTGTATGGGGTTTGCCTCAGTGACACAGAGGCAGGAGCAGGCCTTGCCCACAGCCACGCATTCTGTCTCACAATCTCCTTCTTATTGTTCTCCAGACGTGTGTGTGTGTGTGTGTGTGTGTGTGTGTGTGTATGTATGTGTTGTGTGTGTTGTTTGAATACGAATGGCCCCTATGGGATCACAGATTTGCATGCTTCATCCCAGCTGATGAACTGTTTGAGAGGGATTAGGAGGCATGGCCTCACTGGAGGAGGTGTGGCATGACCTCACCCACTGAAACTGTAAACAAGCTCCAATTAAATGCTTCCCTTTATAAAGAGTTGCCGTGGTCCTGGAATTTTTTCACAGCAATAAAACAGTGACTAAGACAGAGTGTGTTACATACGTGTACATATATCTAACACATGGACACACATCTATATCTCCAGGTCTTACTTATACAGTCTTCTTAGCACTGAGTATAATTCACACACCTTGTCTTGCCAGTATGCTACATATAAAATGGCCTCTCTGTGACGTAGCGTTCCGTGAGTTCTAGGAACACTGACTTCCTTTTGTCTTCTTTCCACCATTCCCATTTCTCCTTGGTTGCTTCTCCTGAAAAGATTAAAGAATTATACCTGGACTGGGACTGGACATTGCCATTTTTTTTCCTGCTCATGTACCCATGTATGTGTGTATCAGATCACAACCTCAGGAATCATTCCTCAGGCACAGTCCATTTTTTTCTTTTGAGACAGGATCTCTTAAATGCAGTCTGGGCTGGCTGTCTAACAATTCCCAAACCCCACCTGCCTCCCACTCTCCACAACTAGGATTACAAGTGTGTGCCACCATGCCTGCCTTCTTTTTCACGAGTCCTTGAGATTGAACTTAGGTCCTTCTGCTTGCAAGGCAAGCACCCTACTGCTTGAGCTATCCAGCCACTATTTTCTTACCTGGGTAAGTACAAAATATACATGCGAACCACTAAAAATCCTAACTGACTACCCTCAATGATTTCCGTGTTGATTTCCTGACTGCTGCCATGCTGGTTTCAGCTATGGGTTCTGAGGGGTTGCCTGGGGAACCTTAGGAGGGCTCTGGCCTCATGAATGGGATTTGTGCTGTTATGGAGGAGATGCCAGAGACTTCCCAGACCTAAAGCCATGTGAGAACCCGGTGAGATGGGATCTAGAGGCAAGAAGTAGCCTTCGCCAGACACAGAGCCTGTCAAAGCTTTGCTCCAAAACCACATGTCTTATCACCGGTCTATTGATGTGAAGACGCACCATGGCCAAGGCAAGCCTTACAGAAGAAACATAGAGGTTTTGCTTACAGTTTTAGAGGGTCAGCCCATGATTACTATGGTGGAAAGCAGACAGGCTTGGCTCTGGAGCAGTAGCAAAGAGATTTACATCCTAATCCATAGATGGGGGTGGGGGATGGGGGTAAGGGTGAGGGAGGGGGGTGTGGAGGGGGGGAGTGTGTGTGTGTGTGTGGGGGGGATTTTGAAGTCCACTGCCAGTGACACATCTCTTCTAGTAAGACCACTCCTCCTCCAACTAGGCCAGACTTCCTCCCAATCCTTCTAAGACAGTTCACCAGCTGGGGCTTAGGCAGGCAAATGTATGATCCTGTGGGGGCATTCTCACTCAAACCACAGGAATGACACTGCAGTTATTCACTTGGTCCTTTGGTTGCCACACTCAGCCATAAACAGAATGTCTTTGTCAATGCCCCCACCCTTCCTTCCAAGGCTCAGGGGCTCACGCCGAACAGGAAGCAAACTGATTGTAGAAGCCAGAGGTGATGGATGGCTTCAAGGAAATACCATCTTCCAGACACAACAGGACTGATAGACATGAACTCACAGGTCCAAGCAAGACAAAAGTCCCAGCGCTGAGAAGGGCAAGCGGACACAAAGTCCCACCCCTAACCAGGAAGCTATTTACAACTGATAACACGCTGAGAAAGGGCAAATCAGTTTTCTCCAATGGAGTGTCACTCCAGGGCAGGCTCCATGACCAGGAGTAGTTGGTCAATACAGAAGGGACTCCATTTTTGTATGTGTGCGTATGTCTTCCTGATATTTTCTTTGGTCTGTTTTGATTTTTGTTTGTTGTTTTGAAAGAAAGAGGTGTGTGTGTGTGTGTGTGTGTGTGTGTGTGTGTGTGGTGGGGGAGAAGTTGGATGAGAAGGGAGATAGGAGGGATCTTAGAGGCATTAGGGGAGGGGAGATAATATGATCAAAATAATACTGTATTTTAAAAGTCTTTTTAAAAATGCCATTTGGGGATGGGAAGATAGCTCAGCAGTTAAGAGCTTATTGCTCTTGCAAAAGTCTTGAGCTTGGCTCCCAGCTCCCATGTCAAGCAGCTCACCATCCGGGGGATCCCATACTCTCTTCCGGCTTCCACAGGCATCTGTAGGCAAGTGGTGTACACTCACATAGACACATACACACAGACATGGATTTTAAAAAGGAAAAAGACTGTGCTATTGTTCTGTCAGTGTTTTTTTATTTATTCCTATTGATTGTCACAGGTTCCTCCAACATTGTTTAGATTGAACCTCGCCCCTGCCGCCCAAAGCTATAGATGTAGCATGTAGCTTCCTTTCCCAAGTCCAATACCATTGATCAGCTTGAGCTCAGACCCATTCACTTCTCATTCTGTGATTTGTGATTGTAGAGTTTTGGGGGAGAAACTATATAACGTCTCAACATCCCATGGTGGTTTTCTCATTCATCTTATGACAGACTCAGGAGCCATGGTAATGAGAATGTCTATGGTCTAAGAGACATCTGTGGCTGGGGATTATGACAGGCCTTCAGGCCCTTTTCTTCCTCCAATTAGACATGCCCAGGGTCCAAGGCAGTCTGACCTGATGGCCAGGCATCCCAGGTGGAGAAGCCAGAGGATAGGTCCTCCTGTGGCAGGCAAGGTCCTGGGAAGGATCTATCTTGTGGGTCCCATAAATAAGCCCCAGCTTATCAAACCTGAGCAAACACAGGTCCCCACAGCAGGCCTAGGCTTCGCTCATATACCTGGCCACAGGAGTGGATGGTCCCTCTGCCTAGTCAGGCCCAGTCACCTCTTTTCTACAAGATGGAAGACTGGACAGATAGCAGAGGGCTTCTTCAAGGGCCTCTAGCTCCTGAAGAAGATCAGGGTGCATCAACTTTGTACTGAGATAGAAGTGTGAGATTACGAAAAATGTAATAATCATTTTCATCAGCTTATCTCAGTATGTTCATATCATAGTTGACAAGAGCAAGGTTCAGAGAAGTTTAGAAACTTTCCCGTGGCTGTGTAGTAAGTAGTGCAGCCAAATTTCAAAACCAGCCTCTACAGTTCTCTTTAATACAATACAGCCCCCACCACTAAGACCTGAAGACTGACCTGTGCTCACTCTCCTACAAGCCAAAGACTATGAACACTACTGTATACGCCCTACTGAGTCTCAGAGACTCAGAGAACAAGGGACTTAGAAGCTACCAGCAGGTGGGAAGTGGAGCAGTCTGTGCTTTGATTTCCTGCTTCGGGGTTGAACACTTCTAGTCTGGAAAGGAGCTGCGTAGAACAGCAGCAATTCATCCCTAAGTGCACAAGCCAAAAAGAACCCTTATAAAGCTACACTGCTGTATAAAACTTCCAAGTTCAAAAGCAGGGCCCGCATTGGAGGGTACATCTTCGGAGTTTTGCCACCTTTTGGGTCGGCTATGTTGGAGACAGTCCTGTCAACCACCAAGAGGTCTGAGCCGACACCATGGAGCCATCTACCCTCACTGGAAGCAAGGAGAGAGAGAGAGAGAAATCCTTGGTGACCAAGTTCTGGCAGGAACCTGCTGCCAGTGGTCACAGTTCAAGCTATTTGGAGTTAAATCCCAGCTACACCTGTGGGGATGGAACCCTTAGTCCTATGGCTGAGACAGGGAGGGCTGGTTTCCTGAAGGTGAAACAGAGGGGCGTGGTCACCAGCACAAGATGAAGAGCCAAGATGTTGGCACAGTTGACAAATGGCACTACAGCCATGTGGGCACATGCGGTTATACCTCTAACCTACACCAAGACCAGCATTCTCCTTTTCTCACCAAAGCCCTTATGGGAGGTGGGGGACTGTTACCACTCCCATTTCAACAGCGAGGGTATCAAAGCTTTAAAAAGTTATTAAACCCAATTAGCTATTTAATTTGATTTGGGGGTCACATAGCTAGCTTTGGGCAGCCCCCACTCCCCCAGTCAAACTCAGAAATGCCTCTTGTTCCGTCACATACTTTTAACCGCAGCACACTATTACAGATAGGATGGCTAGCCCAGGAAAGGGACTTTATTCCAGAGATAGTTCAGTGTGAGTGTCTCCGCCTCCCCTGACGTCCTAGGACGGCCTGATGCTATCATTACCTCTGGTTTAGTTCTTCAAACCACTATTTCCACCCCACGCACAGTACAAATACTGCCTCCCCAGATGAAGCTGGCCACCCACATGGGGGGGGGTGCCTGACACGATAAGGGGCATCTGTTCTGGGGTGTCCACAGGCAGAGATGCATGTTATTTGTTTTTCAGCTGAAGGATATTCTCCCCCAAGCTGCCTGATTTCAAACTGGCTTAACCACTTGTGTTCAAACTTTCCGAGCAATTTCATCCCTGGGGTGGAAACAGAGCACGGAATGGTTTGGAGCAAAAGGACAATTTTTGGACAATTTATAAGTGAGTGAAAACAGGAGGTTATAATGGAAGTTGTCTCTCAACCCCTTAACTTTTAGCATTTTGTAACCAAGAATTCTGTCTCTCAGGTTTTGGTGGTGGGAATACAACGCTAAGCAGCTGTCCGGAATAGCTTCTAGAAGTTCGATAATTAGAAACAGCCACCCTGACTAGGAGCCCATCAGCTGGGTAGCAGAGCATTGCTGCACACAAAAAAAGGGGGGAAAGCGGAGGAAAAGGCTAGAAACGTGTACAAATAAAAATTGAGCAAACTGTCAGACATGTTCTTAAAGTGACTTGGATTTCTCTTTTCAAAATTGCAAAGTCTGGTATCTAATATTAATAATTCTGTGTGAGGAGTGAGCAGGAAGAGAAGTCAGTAGTCTTTACAGTGATGGCCAGCAGGCCCAATCTGTTATTTGGGGGCACACGGCCAATAGAAGGAGACAGAATGGTTAAGGGATAAGTCAGGTGACACAACTAGGAAGTTAATTTTGTCTGAAAAAAAAAACTTGCAAAAAGGAGACCTGTCATCGTCCAATTTCCTCAAACAGATTTAAAAGCTGGAAAATACCCAGCTATTGTGCAGGCCTGCAATGTGGGCTTCCTGGAAACAGATACAAGCTTTTGGGGGTGTCCTTGTCTACTCGGTGGTTTCTTGGGGCTTTTGCCTTTGGTCTTACAATGGGTGAGATAACATGGACCATATGGAGAGGCTGTGTTTGCACATGTGGAGATTTTGTGGGCAGAGAGGACACCAGTATGCAGCAGAAGCAAAAATACAGGGTAAAGGTGGGAATAGTATTTCCACAGCATGAAAATGGGCTGGACTTGGGCAAGATGAGTGCACCTAGTGTGGCAGACATCATGGAACCCGCCACCTCTGCCTTCCCAGAGTGTCCAGGGCAAGTGGAGCCAGGTGGCGGGTGGGAGTCAGAGCTAAGGTCTTCAACTGTCACTTTACTGCACCCTACAAGTGGTCTGGAGGTAGAACTGGCTGGGACAGGGGTTTTCGTCTGGCATGTGAGTCTACTCTGTGAATGTCCCCAGAGGAGGAGCTACAACTATCTTTCGGGCCAAGATTAAGGAACGGAGCCTGGGACTCTCTCACATCCTGAATGCATGCTCTCAATACGAAGAAGCTTCCTGCCTCTCCAGGAAGAATAGAGTGACAGAATGTGGGAGCTGGGGGTAAAGATGTCCTCTCCACATTGGACACCCGGAGGCCTGCAGAAGTGGGACAGAGCTGGCAAACAGGGCCTTGTTTATACTTATTTATACTTGGAATGCACCAAAGCACCCTGCCATTAACAGGGGGAGCAGAGAACATGGCCCAGGTCCTGGGTATCAGCATGGAGTGGGGGCTTGTGGGAAGGCCTAGAAACTCAACAGTTACTAATAGGCATTTACTGTGGGTACAAATCAGATATTACTCTGAGATTCCACACTGAGTCACAGGTTAATGAAAGCATGAAGTATGACTTTATTTCTACAAAAAAAAAAAAAAATGCCTGCAGGGGCATTTGCATATATCTGTAAACGCATAGGAAAACAATAAAGGATATGCATTATTAGTAACAGTTGTCTGTGCAAGGACAGGGAAATCCAGGCTGGAACTCAAGGGTATTTTCACTTGGCTATCTTCAGTCTTTTAAAATTGTGAAACAAGAGTGACTTACATTATTTTACGTGTATGAGTGTCTTATCTGCGTGTTTGCCCACTGTGTGTGCACCTGGTACCCTCAGAGGCCAGAAGTAAGCTTTGGATTCTTTGGAACTGGAGTTAGGGATGGTTGTGAACAGCTGTGTGGGTGCTGGGAACTGAACCCAGGTCCTCCGCAAGAGTGAGTGCTCTTAAGTGATGATGAACCAATTCTCTAGTCTCTTCTCTTCTTCTTACAGTGAGTACGTGATTGATCTCTGTTGCTGTGATGCAATGCTTGACTAAAAACAACTTGGGAAGGGAAGGGCCTTTTGCCTTAACATGTCCCAGAGTGGGTCCAGGTAGGGAGTCAAGCAGGAGCTCGAAGCAGAAACCATAGCGGAGCACTGCTGTCTGCTCACTCACAGGCTCATATTAATTAGCATTTTTATACAGCCCAGGATCACCTGAGGGACAGCGTCACTCACAGTGGGTTGGCCTCCCTACACCACTTCAATCTTTTCCAGTCCATTATAGTCTTATGGGACTCTATTGTTGACCAAAAGGTCCACAGGTAACTTGTTACTGTATATATATATATATTTAATTTTATGTCTTGCCCATGAGGGTGAGGACTGTTTCTGAGACATCAACTTCTCAGGGCATCTGCTTTGTTTACTGCTTTATTCTTCGTGCCAGACGCAGAAGTAAGTTCCCAACAGATATGTGTTGATTAATGGAGTGAATTAGTTATCAGTTAAAAAAAAAACTTGGACAAAATATATGCTCCAATCTGAGGTCTTGAGTATCAGGAGCAGAGATACATATGTACTCTGTGGATTTATTGAATAAGGCTTGGGGTCTGCCCCCTGAGAATCACAATCCAGACATTCATATTTGTAAGCATATTATAAAACAAACTATAAGAAGACACAAAGAGACACAAGTGAAGGGTTAAAGGAGAAAGGAAGAGCCTTCGGTTTCTGTGGGAGGTGCTCATGGATGGCTCCATGGGTGCAGGGCCTGGCAAGACTGAGCATCCTTGGTGTCTTAGTTACTTTTCTGTTGCTGTGATAAAATGTCCCGACACAAGCTACCTAAAGGAGAGAGGGTTTATCCTACCTCACAGTCCCCAAGGAATATAGTTCATTCTGAAAACAAGAGACAGGGGGCTGGCTGGTCAAATTACACTTACACTGAGGAAACAGACTGCGAGCAGGAAGTAGGGCCCAGCAACAAAATGCCAAGCTCTAAAGGTGGCCTTCCCAAACAGTGCCACCAGATGAGGACCGAGTGTTCAAACACATGGGCCTTTGCAGAACATCTCACTTTGGACCATAACACATGGCGTTGTGTAGCAAGAGACATTGGAGGCTACAAGGAATGATCATGCTGTGAGAGAGCCGGTGGACACACTAAACCCCCTCAGCCCTTTCAGAGAAAGTTCACCTACTTACCACCCCCATGGATGTTCCTACGTGGCTCAGAATCTTTTACATTGCCCTGCTAAGCCACCCTGAGTCCACAACAAAGTGGGTTTGCTTTCTGATTGTCTTAATTGGGTAGCTAATTTGCTGCATGCTTCCATTAGACTCCTAAGGACTGGAATGTGCACACCAACCGAAGCAGCCACACGCCTCTGCTGTGGAGTCTGGCACAAGGGCTGGGCAAGGACCCAGCAGCCTGGCCACAGCACACCAGCCCAGAGGCCACCCTGGGCTCTGCCAAGAGGCTGCTGGGGAAGACGAAGGTCTTTCTTCTGCTTCCTTGGCATGGCTGCAGTTTCTCCTCCCAGCAGGCCTGTAAATAGTGCCACTCACTCATGGCAAGGGATGGGTCTAAAGGGCTCAGAGAGCTATAGAGAGGCAGCGAGAAGAAGGCCTGAAGGGGGACTAGACAGGTATGTGAGAGCCTGGAGAATGTCATCCAGCAGGCATTATGGAGAGTAAAAACAGTGTACAGGACAGGAGTATGAGGATTCCCTGGGTTGATGGTTCACCCCTACCCCAGCTTGGAAGTGCTGCCTGCCGTGATGCCTAGGGAGGCCTCTACACAACTTTCCTCTCCCTCAAGTTCCTCATACATAGGGAAGGAGATCTGGTTTCCCTAGCATTCCAGGATAAGGATGCTCTTTAGAAGCCTGTTATTTCAGAGCCTCTGACTTAAAAGCCACACAGTCCTGGCAGATGCTTCAGGCATATTTATTCCTCCTTAGGACTGACCTGGACTCCAGGAAGGAGCAGACCCACCGTGAT
Organism: Acomys minous; assembly: GCF_964271855.1. Taxonomy (NCBI): domain Eukaryota; kingdom Metazoa; phylum Chordata; class Mammalia; order Rodentia; family Muridae; genus Acomys; species Acomys minous. Next base: position 25,856,317 of record NC_140483.1, on the reverse strand, counting down.
GACGTGTTTCAAATGTGGAAGCAAGAGAAGGGTAGCCTACAACGATGTAGTACACGGCACACAAAGCTGTCTCGGCATCAGTTCTTTTCAAAGGCTGAGTGCCTACCCTTGGCCCACTGAATCTCTAGGGGTTGACAGGCCATGGCCTCTTTAAAGCTCCCAAGGTGAGGCTAATGAGAAGGTAGCATCCAGTCTCTCAAATGAGGCCTCCGTTATCTCAGAAGTAAGCCTGGAAAGGCAACACATCAAGGTTGGTCCAGCTAGACTGGAACTCAAGGTTTGTAAGGCCTGGCCCAATCTCACATTACCTTGATGACAGTAGGCTTGGCTAGGCAAAGCTGTGCTGGCCATTCCAAGCTTTCTTGGCCCACCCAACCTCACTGTAATATATGCTCAATTCTTCCACAGCCTCACAGTTCTATGACGGACCTGTTCTTCTCAGGCCTTTCAGGGCTTCTTCTTCTTAGGGAAAAGTAAAGTGTTTATTATGTCTTTGCATTTTTTCATGAAATCATCACGCCTGAGGTACTGTAGACCACAACAGATCAAACTCTAATCCACAGTTTCAGAACAATGCCTGGCTGTGGGCTTTGCCGGCTGGGGAAAAATAGAAGAGTTGAATTACTTCCAGAGTAGAAGATAACACAGGGGAGAGGGTAAGAGAACCTAATTTGGCATCAAGCAAGTCAGCTTTGGCTTTTGGGTCTGAGCTCTGAACCCAGGCCTCGCGCCCTGTAAGATTTGGCTCCCAAGGCTGCAGGGGTGATCATAAGGGTGTGTGAAGGAGCAGGAAAAGTAGCTGGCTGGTGTAGTCAGGAGAGGATAGGTTTGCTGCTATAACATACAAGCCTCACAGCCTCAGTCGTACTACAAGCCCCACAGTACGACGTCAAGGACGGGTTAGAATGGAGGAGGGTAGGGGTCTGCTGACGGAACATTCTGAGGCTCAAGCTGCAGTCTCTACCTCTATCTCAACACCAGGGTCCACGTTTACTCTGACAGGAGAGAAGAAACAATCACAAACCAGCTCCAAAATGTGCCCCTTCACCAAGGCACCCCGTTATTCCATGCGCATTTTGTTAGGACATGCATAACTCCAAGAGACATGCACTTAGGGGAAGGAGAGGCCTAGAAATCATAATGCATTTGAAAACTGATAAGAACAAGTGGTAGCAAGGGACACCGCCAGAGCCCAGGTTTTCTTTCCTGAGTTATACAACTACCAAGAGACACTTTTCTACTGTATGGTCTAGCCTCCCTTTGGAGTCATTTGCCTTTCTAGACAAACACTGAAAAAGAAACGCTTTCTTTTTTTCTTTTCTTTTCTTTCTTTCTTTCTTTCTTTCTTTTTTTTTTTGAAACATTTTCAATGGGTTAAAACTGTCTGAGTAGACACAGTGAGATTCCATGTCAAGCCTTCCAGCCCGAGAATTGCTCCTCTGTCAGGGCTTGTGATGCCTGTCATATTTCTAGGTGGCTTATGCTTGTCAGCAATAGTACTTCCTCCGAAAACAGTGGAATCTGAGGTATGACTTACAGAATATATATTGCTCTCCAGTACATGCTTGTGACTTGGGGGTGTCCGTTTACCTCCCCGGTCTCTGCGGTGTCATTTGCAGAGAGTCTGTCTGTCAACCAACCTCCTTCTGTAGCATCTTCATTATTCTCACTGGGGGAGCCCTGGCTTTTGGGGGGCATCTCAACTCTGCATAAGCTAATTAGACAGCATGCCACGGAAACGATTACCCAGTTTAATAAAGGTGAAGAGCTCAGTGGGAAGAGGGGAAAGGCTTGTCCAGTGAGCCCCTTCAGCTTACACCAAGTGCTTCCTTATGAATCCAAATGCATCTACCCAGGGCGCTCAGTGCATGGTGACACTTCCTGCTAAGCCTGATGACCTGAATTAATCCCTGGGAGCCACAAGACAAAGGAAACCCATGAGTTGTCCTTTGACCTCCACTTGCACACTGTGGGGGCACTTGTGTGAGACACACACACACACACACACACACACACACACACACACACACACACTTTTTATTATGTAATTAGAAAAACATGCCCTGGCGCTCTTCTGGTAACTAAGTCCACACACATAATGTTCAGCTGATGGTGAGCCAGGCTGTGCACAGACTTTGCATCAAGCAGTAAAACAACTCCCGCTTTCAGAGACATTCTGGGGAAGGAAGAGGAAATCAAGGCAACTCACAGAAAAAGAACTCTACTCTAGATAGGGTGAATAGTGAAAATAATGCAAGGTGGGGTAGGAGAAGACACCTTGGGCTGCGGGAGGGGCCTATTTTAGATAGACATTCCTGGAGAGGAGTCCGCTAGTTAAAGGCATGAATTGTTGGAAGAGGTCAGCAGCGCTAAGGTATGTAAGGGCTATTCAGTGTGTGTGTGTGTGTGTGTGTGTGTGTGTGTGTGTGTGTATGGGTATGAAGTGTGCCTGCAGATGGTGCAGGTCCTAAGTCCAGCACACCTCCTGTAGCTTGGTTGATACACAGAGTATTGAGTGCAGCATGCCATATGAACAAGGTAACAAGGCACTTTATTCTACTTTTCTGAACCCCTAATCTACCTCTCCTTCTTTGCTGAGGCAGGAAAGAGCTAGTTATGTGCAGCAAGGAGCAGGTAAGAGGGACTAGTTCCCGGCGTGCAGGAAGAGGAGAAGGAAGAGACAAGAGCTACAGTAGGACTGACATCCTGATGCATCTCATCTCATTCACTTCTGCATCCCCCTGTGACATCCCTCACCCACTCTACTGTTCTGCCGTTCAAAGGGGCAAGTTGTAAGGAGAGCTGCTATCGATGCCCCAGTCCTCATGGCATCTGGGGGATGGACAGGATGGAGTCCCTCAATGAGGCAAAGAGCATCACTGGCTAGCTGGCCTGGGAAGAAGGCAGACCGCACTTCCTGCACCCATTCACTTCTGCTCACTCCACTAGCCAGACTTTTACACGGTTTTGGATTCACTTACTAGGGAAGAGTCTGAGGTTCTCACTGAGCTCTTCTGGGGGCCTGAAGGAAGGGGTGGGAGGGCAAATCTCCTGCCTCTTAGGAATGGGTCATGGGACCCTGATGAATTCAGTAAGTGGGGGTGCCAACAGCTTCTAGAAGCAGGACCTTCTGGTCAACCCTGGGGAGGAGCAGGAGTTCAGAAAGCAAACCTGGCTCACCCACATCGGCATCTGCTCACTGCGCTCCATCACCCCGGTAATTGTTTTTCTTGGCATTCTGGGGTAGTGGGTCAGTTAGATTCTTTTCTTTCAAATAGTCTACTGACATCAAAGTGGAAGGGATGGAAGGTAAAGTGAAATAAATCGGGGAGGATCTGCAGGTTTCACAATCGCTTTCATGTCCAGGATGCGGAGGAATGCCGGGGTGGGCACAGACTCCCCCAGTTCGCGGAAGTGTGGAGTGGGGGGTGTGACGTCCAAACACAGAAATGATCTGGACTGATGGGAGGGCAGCAGCCTGCACAAAAGCAAGAGTCAGGGGCAAGATTTTTCAAGTTGAGATGGTGTGGTGGATAACACAGGGCTTAGGTGGAACAATAAAACATCCAGCTTTAGGGAGGAGACCTGATAAGACAGGAGGAACGTGGAGAGACAGAGGTGGTGTGTGTGTGTGTGTGTGTGTGTGTGTGTGTGTGTGTGTGTGTGTGTGCGCGCGCGCACGTATGCAGGGGGAGGGCAGGGAGGTGTGCATGCTTGATGCAGGAGCCTCAGAAAGGACAAGTCTTCTGAGACCTGGATGTTCTTCCTGGTGAATGGCATCTATTCAGAGTCTCCTGGATTCTTGTAACTTGATTGAGCCTCTTCCCAAAAATTTAACAAGAAAGTGAATCAGGGGGAGTGAGGGGAAGTGGCTCAGTGGTAACGTGTTTGCAGGTAGGCATTCAGAGCTGCGGCTGGGTCTCCAACGCCCATGTAAGTGGAATGGGCACTTGTCTGTAGCCCCATTGCCGTCAGTGGCAGAGACAGGGATACAGGAGCTGGATGGCCAGCTAGGTCTGCTCAAAATGGACAGTGTCAGGTGTCAGTGAAAAGGCCTTATCTCAAAAAGTAAGATGGAGAGTAATAGAGAAAGACCATTGGCATTAACTGCTGTCCTTTACACACGCTCTTGTGGGTGAGTGTACCACATATTCCATACACACATGCACCCACATGTACTGTACACACACACACACACACACACACACACACACACACACACACACACACACACACACTTCACTTTTATTACTCAGCCTTTGGACTTCAGAGTGAGTCTGAAAGAGAACCTGTAAGCATGTGCCTGCCCTACAAGTTCCAGGTGACTGAATGTGAAGATCCTCCTCAAATATCCAGAATTTTTTTCAGTGGATGTTCCCTGAACGAGGCACAGAGCACCCACCTGGGAAACCTCCACCCAGGAGAAAACCCTTAGGAGAGGAGGCCCTGAAGCTGGCAGCAGTCAGTGTGTGTGTGGGGGGGGGGGGATAAAATGTGGGAGATGGGAAGGGGTGAGTGTTATAGCCAGAAGGCAAAGGCAAATTACAGCCATGTGTAGCAGCGCCCTGAAGATCGTATCTTCCCACTATGTTTTGGGGCCCCCAAATGAGCTTAGCCTTTAACCCTTCTACCCAGTGCCTCCTTCTTTTAAATAGAACATACATTTTTTTTTTAGTAGTATGACTTGGACGTGTGCCTAATGACAACAACAACGACACCTTTCAAAATGTCGAACGTTGCCCCAGAGAGACATATGCTCAGAAAACAATCAAGGCCGATACTCCCTGTGGATTGAGGTCCTTGAGCCAGACCTGACAAAATCAATTTATGCTGTTTTATTTCATTCTCATAATAACCCTGTCAGGATTATATCATTATCCCCTTATCCATGTATGAGAAAAGGGCCTAGAAAAAAAAAATGCAGTGAATTTGGTGGAAGTTATGTCTAGCAAGTGGTAGCAGAGAGGGGATTTAAATCCTGGTGATCTCAGTGTTCACTCCCAGCTTTCCTATCTTTCCCCTTTAGGGACTAGCATGACGTGTTATGTATCAGCACTGACTAAACTGGTGGTGGTTCATTCCTGTGAAATATTAGGAAGGAGTGAAAAATAATGTTGTAGGGCAGTTCAGTGTTGTGGGAAAATGATTCATTATCGTCCATAAAAATGTGAAGTGTGAACCCAAAATATAGTAGTTTGCTGCTGACAAAACAAAATATCGGCATTGTTAGTAAAGTCATATTGGTCTTGTAGGTATTTTTCTTACCAATGCATTCTGTAGTTTCGAAGTTTTCTTAAAAGAAATGGCATTGTTGTTTTGCTAACCAGTTTTTTTAAAAAAGTATAATAGATATTTGCTTTTTGTCATGGAAATTGATGCCTTGTCAGAAATTTTGGGAGCTATTTTAGAATCTGTGACTCAGCTGCCCCACCATTACTGTTCTGGGAACATTCTGTTTAGTCTTTCATCTGGGCATATCTGTTCCTTAGAGGATGCTGCAAGGGCGTGTTTAGGTTTAAATGTGAGAGCTATGTTGTTCAACTGGCAAATAGGAGCGAGAAAATTCCATTCCGATGTAACTGTCTTTCTCACTTGAGCGTGAAGTCAGCATGAACTGGATGGTTTTGCTTGCAATTGTATCTGCAGCCCATAGTTTAATGCCTGGCACTTTATAGACGCTCAGTAAACACTTGTGGAATGGCTAAGGGGCGGGGGGATTGCTGTTAAAAAAAAAAAAAAAGAGATCACCTCTGCTGATATTTTGCATTGGAGAAGACCACTGATCCCTAAGGCAAGATGGGGGGCCATGGGAGGAACCTTAATGCTCACGGCTAGAAATTGAGATTTGACATATGAGGCCATTGGGACTCACTTTGGTCTTCCAAGGGGGAGGATGCTACATGATCAAAACCCTGGAACGGAAATGCGATTCTGGCAGCTGTGCGGGTAGATGGCTAGGTCAGGGGAGCGGCAGAGGGGAAGATGTTGAAGGCGGGAAGGCATGGATACTGCCCCCGCTAGCTCCTGCCAAAACTCTTTGCAGTTAGTAATCCCTGCCTGGAGAGACCGAGTTTGGCTCGGGGTTGGAGGCTGCGAATGCGCACACCAGGGAAACAGTACCTCGCTGAGCTCTGCTTCTGGGGTGGGGCCAGTGCAGCCAAAAGAAGGAGGGAAATCAGAGCCAATGGGGTGGGGAAGGCCTGAGAGCTGCGGAGGCGCTGGTGCCAGCAGTCCGGTGCAGCCCAAGTTGAAGCACCCCCACCCCAACCCCCATCCCGCACCCGCCCTCATCTCTTTTGGCTTCCTGGTTGCCTGGGTGTACGGAGGAACAAATTTGTGGTGTGGACGGATTCCAAGCCAGTCATCCATCATCCACAATGAATCCTCACCAGGCACTCACCGCACACTCGGCAGCCTTACCCTTTCCAAGAGAAAGCGTTGGCGGCCGCCCAAGGGGTCTGCCAAGGTGACTCGCCAGATTCTCTCCCGAACTTTGCTCTGGTTCCTGCTCAATTCCCCGATTTCTTTGTAATTCAGAAAAAGCAACAACAAACCCTTTTCAGCACCCTAGGTTCTGGGCCCCCGGTCCCTCCCTGTGGTTTGGCACAGAAAGGGCCTGGGCAGTCCCGGGAAGATTATCATCGAACTTGCTGAGCTGCGCCTGGGCAAAGGGCTGAAGCGCCTGGAGCGCTTAGATCTAGGCTGGGTCGCCCCAGGGCCCAGGGTGTGGCTGAAGGACTAGGCTCGGTCCCTGGAGTTGGGCGGGACCGATGGTCGACTTCCCCCGCTCATGCGCACAGGTGGGCGGGGCTGGCCTGCCAAAGACTTATGGCCCCACCTAGCCATGCCTCAGTTTCTCCATGAATAAAAGTGGTTGAAAGACCCCCCACCCACCCACCCTACTGACAACTGGGTGTCAGTCGCAAGTGCAGCAATAACCGCATTTAATATTTATTAACTAAGTCCTTGTATGTAACATAAATTATTAATGTTGAGAGTGTGTAAGATTTCAGGACCTCATGACCAGTTCGTGTTGTACGAGTAGCTTACCTGTCACTTCAGTCACAATTCCCAACCCTAGCTACTTACGGGTGGGGCTCATTCCAAGCAACCTTACAGGCCCACTGGGCAGAGCCCTTTAGGACCACTGGCTGTGCTGGGTGGTGACTGAACCGCTAAATAGCTAAGTGAGCTAAGCAGACCAGAGCAATGGGGCTGGGCGATCATTTGGAGGTCAGTGTGGTTTTAGAGGGGTGGCATAGAGGGATCTTTTACCTTAAGCGATTGTAGGGTCTTCCTTTTCTTCAAAGGAAAATCTCTTCATTTAAGGGCTACAAAGATGTGAGTAAGCTCTGATCTTGTAGTGGATGGGGGAGGGGCTCTTGTCTTTGGAAAGTAACCCTGAGAACTGTGTTTTCAATTCCTTTCCTGTGGCTCCTGGTGGAAGTCACCCAGAAGGCTCTAAAGGGAGTTTGGGGGAAATCTACCATATGATTACAGCCCAAGGGATCAGTCTTAAAGGCCAGATCATGAAACTGTTAGTTCTCCTATGTGGGAAATCCACTGGGCTTTAACTCTCAGCAACTGGGGTTCACACCTGAGAAACCAGAACTACTGTGTCTGGCCTTTGTGCCCTTCTCAGGGTAAGGGACTATCTATCTATCTATCAATCATCTAGCTAGTTGCTATCATCTATCAATTTTCTATCCATCTATCTGTCTGTCTGACTATCTATCATCTATCAATCTATATATGTAACTATCTATCATCAATCAATCAATCTATCTATCATCTATCTGTCTATATCTGTCTATCCATCTATCCGTCTATCTCAAAGGCACATCTTGAGAACAAGTCAGGTCTGGGTTCTCTGTGTTTCCATCCTACCTCTGTCTGACAGCCAGTCAATGGGAAAGATAGTCTCACTCCCTTTCTCTCTAATAGAAATATCTGAGTACATACACATAGCAAAAGGCCTGGATGTTCAGAAGGAGGTGTCACTTAGCTATGTATAGACACTTGAGTTTAAATAAGATAAACTTGGAATAAATTAATAAAATACTTAATTTTAAAAACACATAAAGAATCTGTTCCTTTCGAGCCTGAAACCAATGCATTACCTTTACTAAATAGTTTTTCTCTGATGAGCATGCATTTATGAGAAAATGCTGTCTTCACAGAAAAGTAAATGGAAGAGAAAGAACCCACGCTGACATACCAGTATATTGTCTGATCATTAACTTGGTGTGATCTGCAGCATATGGAGGTAAAGCAACACAAATGTCACCTGTGTGGGAAATATAAGCACAAGACTTCGTTTACCTCTGTCATTCAGAGAGCAGAATGACTTAGCGTCACAGTGGCATTCATCTCTGGAAGCTAGACAGATTCTCTTTTCCCTCTCTGCTAGGCCCCGTGCAAGCGAGAAGCATGCTTGCTGGCAAAGGCCATTTGCCACAGGAAGGGGCAATGACATTTTGTTTCTTAAAGGACACAGAGGCCTCAGAAGAGGACAGGACACTCTGGAAAACAGCAGTCCCTACATTTAGGTGCCTATGTGCTTCTGGGGCCAATTGAGGACACACATCCATGACTGGATTTTAGCTCCACCCTGGACATAGTTTGCAGGCCTAGAATCAGGAAGTGCTGTGAAAGACAACTTCCCCACCAGTGCCCTGTAAAGCAGCCAGGCCTAGCTGGGTTCAGACAGGGTCTAAAGAGATGCTCTTACCACAGAAATATGGCCTCCACGGTAAAATAGATGCCTTCAGGCTGGTGGTGCGGGGTGCGGCAAGGGTCCAAGTCCCTGCTGAGAGGTGTGGCATGTGTGAGTGACAGGCTTAGTTTATGTGGGTGTTCTGGGGCCATACTGTCAATTAGAGAAACAATAGAAATGTGTTTGTGAATGGGAGTAATCATAGAGAGCTGCCTTATAAGTTACTCTACGAAACCTACATGAAAGAAGTCACTATCAGGCAAAAATGTTCAGCACATCACAGACCAGACCCAACCAAGCACCAGGGCTGAGGAGCTTTTGAGGGGTGGTGTCGTTTGCAACATTTTTCAGCAATTACAGTCTGTGCCAAGCCCTCCTGTGAACAACTTGGAAAGAACCGTGGTGACCCGGAAGGGTTCGCTTGTCCTTCTTAACCCGAGCCTGAGAGGTAGAGGGGTTTATGGTTACTGAGAAAGGTCCAGGTGTGCCCTAAGACCTCCAGCCTGACAGCCCAGGCCTGCTCTTGATCTGCCCTGGGATAGAGGGAACTCCATTTGGTGTGTGTTTCCTGTTTTCAGATGACGTTGCAGTTACAGCAAGGACTAAAAGCTGTTCCGCTTTGACGAACAAGCACACCCATGCATATGCTCCGAGTCCTCTGCATTCAGAAGTAAAATCGTAGAGAAGTGTCTTGAAACCCATTTCCCACTGAAAGAGGGGGCAGTGGGGGGGTGGGGTGGGGTGAACGCAGACAATCAGGGAACAAAACTGTGGGGAAAACTTTAACTATGGACAACCAAGACCCTTAAAAGGCATGCTCTGCATAAAATAAGCGTGCCAGTGATAACCTGAAAGTGTAGGGCAGCTGCCGTAATAGCTGAAGTTGTCTGCACATCTTGACCACAAGTGCTTGGAAAGTGTTACTCCGCATGATCGGTTAATGAAAAATTCAAACAAACGCAGCATCCTCCAGCTCGGCTAACCAATGGGGGTTTTAATGGGGGTAAGGCTGACTTAGATGTGCTCCCAATTACAGAACAGTGGCACCGTCAGTGTTACTGAGGGGCTCCCACACTGAGCCTGGCTGGCTCATATGACTTCTCTTTCCCGTTGACCACCACTGTCCTCCACCGCCATTTTCTTGGGCTGACAATGAGGTTCTGTCACAGCTGTCACTGGTGCCGCTGTGGTCACAGTCCTCTGGCCCCCACCCCTTTAGTATTGTGCTCTTGGTGCCTCCGTGTCTTGTTATGGCTTGCAGTGCAAATGTCATAAGCAATACAGGGAAAGCAACTGGAGACAGGCTCACTTGTAGTGGGGCTCAGTAGGTATTAGTTGCTGCTGTTATTGTTCATCTGTCACCATTGTGTGTCCCTCCCTGCCCCACCCCCTCCACTGATAATCAGTAAGGGGAGGTGCATAGCGTTTTGTTTCATAAAATAACTAATTTCAGCAACTACCCTAAGTTTTGGCTCTTTCCACTCATTGCTTTGAGCACTTCCAGGTTTGTGGAATTTCTTGGCTGTTCAATTGAATTAGATTGAACTGTGATTTTTTTTTTTTTTTGAGTCTCGGTGCTGAATATAAGAGTGTCTCTGAATTTGAAAGTAATAAAAGCAAGGTTCTACTAGAATACAGTTTGCTCAGAAAGTGTCATAACAGTCTCTAATGCCTTGCATGCTCAATTTGAAAATTAAAAACCGAAGATTATAAATATTAACAAATAAGTACACAGTCAGGAAAAAAAGAATGAAAATATATTTTAGTTAAAGAGCTTGGAAGGGAGGTGGAGAGACGGCTCAACGATCAAGAGCTCTGGCTGTTCTTCCAGAAGACTGGGGTTCGATTCCCAGCACCTACACGGTGGCTCACAAGCACCTATAACTCCAGGTCCTGGGAATTTGACAAACATGTAGACAAAAACACTCAAAGGCTTAAACAAACAAACAAACAAACAAAAAATATTTTTTAAAAGCTTAAAAGTATGTGCTTTCTAGTCATTCATTTTAGCCTTATTTTCAATTAGTGTGTTAGTGCCTATCTTTTTTTTCCCCCCGTTACTGTGATGAACAAAACAAACCAACAACCCTAAGAAAGGCAACTTACATTTTTTGTTTTAAACTTCAGCTCAGGGTTCAAGGACGTGCCCCATCACAGAGAGCAGCAGTCCTGAAGCAGAAGTGAGTTGAGTGCACACATACTAGTGTTTAGCTTGCTTTCACCACTCTTACACACCCTAGGACCCACTGCCTAGAGAACTGTAACACGCACAGTGGGTAGATTGTTCCACTCAATGAGTGCTATCAAGAAAATCTCACTCAGTCGTACTTGGAGGCCTGCCGTCTATGAGGTAGGTGAGCCTAGACTGAGTCAAGTTGATGGCTAATACCAACTGTCACAATGAAGGATTATTACTTGTTTGTTATGGACATTGCCCGTCTTGGCTTATGCCAGGGTGGTGCTTTGAATAAGAATGACCCTCCTCCCCCATAGGCTCACACATTTAGTGCTTTGTCACCAGGGAGATTATTTGAGAAGGATTAGATGGTGTGACCCTGTTGGAGGAAGTGTATCACTGGGCTTCGAGGTTTCAAAAGCCCATGCCAGGCCCAGTCTCTCTGTCTGTCTGTCTGTCTGTCTGTCTCTCCATATCATAATGTAGTTGTCAACTACTTCTCAGCACCAGACCTGCAAGCTACCATGCTTCCTGCCATGATGATAGTGGACTAAACCTCAGACACTGTAAGCCAGCCCTCAATGAAGTGCTCTCTCTTATAAAAGTTGACTTGGTGACAATGTCTCCCCACAGCAATAGAACAGTGGCTAAGAGGGATAGTAAAAATGGAAGTGTACTGTTAATAGCAACACTTAAATTATCACTCTGAACTTTGTTCAGAGGGAAAAGTGATGGTGTGTGGGAAGAGCTCATTTGGGTGTTGGCCACTTTTTTTGTCTTGCCTGTGTGACAGGACACTCCGTGCAGAGTACAGTGATTCCTTTGCAGCAAGGAGAAAGGTTTCCCATTTACAGAATTCTTCATCTCTTTATTCTTCGATTCACGGATTCATTCACTAAGCATGTGTTTACTCATAGGCTACTGTGGGCCTCACGGACGCAGCAAGGGAAGTGATGCCTGCTTTTACAGACCTTGTCTTTTTAACTCGTACAGAGTCACACAGGGTAGGGGCCATATGCAGAAAGAGCTGAAAAGGGAAAGCCGAGAAACAGAGGCAGGGAGGCTGTAGTTTGTTTAATCCTGTAGAGGCTGGGACAGAGACCAAAACCAGTTCTTTAACAACCACGCAATACATTTGATAATGATTGGTTCTAGGAAGAGGACCCTGGGCAAGAGACAAAATAAAGATGGTTTCAAGTGTGGATTAATCTGGGGGCAGGCAAGAACAGCTTATAAGCCAATGGTTGAGCAGATGCATGAGGTCACAAGGTGCGAAGGTATCCAGGAAGAAAGAGGCAGTTTGTGGGGAGGCAAATGTGAACACCTCAGGGTGAGGCCAAGTGCAAGAACAAATTGCAACAAGGAAGACACCCATGTTTTAGACTGAATGGGGGAACATGATATTTGAAAAATGAAAAATGATAGGTGAAGGAATTCTGAGCTCAGATTTGCAATAGTGCATGTTCCTGTTACCAATAAATTATATCGAAGGTTTGAAGATCGTATCTCTAAAATAGTCCAGGACCAGGAAGACGGTTTTTATCTTCTTTGTCAAATGTAATTGATTTAGGGTGGATGTATTTGAAGTTCGAAGTAGAGCAGGAATCAATCTAAAATCGAATGTCAGGGCAGGGAGGGGGCAAGAAGGAGGAGGAGGAGAAAGAGGAGGAGGAGGAGGAGGAGGAGGAAGAGGAAAGGCAGGGGCCTGATAGAGAAACCACTTAGTGCCAGCCTGGAACTCCATGATAAGCCATTTGTCTTATATATCTAGATTTCAAAGTGCTCTCTTGTTCGCAGACACTGGAACGAGAGTGAATGTGTGGTGGCGAGGGCAGAGTCAAGGCTTTGTTTAGCTCTGGCTGCGCCCGTCCACCCTAACATAGCCTCCTTACGAAGTGCGGTGTGCTTTGACAGCTAGAATACAGAGGGACTTTAAGAATTCTTGTATCTTCTCAAGATTTCCTTCTTGAGAAACTAAAACCAAAAGATTTTTAAAAATTACTTTTGTATCTGTTCTCTCCCTCCCTCCCTCCCTCCCTCCCTCCCCCTCTCTCTCTCTCTCTCTCTCTCTCTCTCTCTCTCTCTCTCTCTCTCTCTGTGTGTGTGTGTGTGTGCTCATGCCACGGAGGACGTAAGGAGTCAGATGACAACATGCGGAAGCAGGTTCTCTCCTTCTACCATGTGGGTCCCAGGGACTGAACTTTCATCACCAAATTTGGCAGCAAGTCCTTTACACAATGAGCCAACTTGCTGAGCCCTAAAAAAAAAAAAAAAAAATATATATATATATATATATATATATATATATATATATATTGAAATCTTGAAACTGCATCCTAGTCTTGAGGCATCTGCATACTTCTTCTGAGCCATGATCCAAAGTGCCCAGGGCTAGGAACTGAGAGCGGTTGACCAGTTGGCTATTCTGCTCCAGGGACCTCATAACCCAATGTTGGTTAACACAGTGGGTCTGGGATGATTTGCTCGATATGGTTTCTATGCTCTCTTCCTTTAAATGCCTGAGAGTCTGCGAGTTTGGAGAGAATCCCCCTTTTTCACCTCCAAGCTCCAATAAATGTAGCAACTTCCAGGAAACAAAGCTTGGCTGGGCCAGGTAGGTAGTTTTAAAACAGGAGAGAGCCTGATAGAGAGAACAGGCTTGCGGGCTTTATACAGGAAAAAACTTGAGTAGAAAATTCGGGTGGAGGTGGAAAGAGGAGGAGAAAAAAGAGGAGGGAGAAAGGGAGGAAAAGGAAGAGGGAAGAGAAAAAAGAGAAAGGAGAAGAGGGGAAGAAGAGAAGAGGAGAGGAAGAGGAAGAGGAGGGAGAGGAAAAGGAGAAGGAGGAAGAAGAGGAGGAGGAGAAAGAGGAGAAGGAGGAGGAAGAGAAGGAGGAAGACAAGGAGGGAAAGAGAAGGAGGAGGAGGAGGAGAAAGAGGAAGAGGATATTACTTGTTTAACCCCATAAGAATATGGACAGAAAATAAAAGCTCTGTGTAAAGCAACGTTCACGTTAAACCTAGGTGCCAACAGATGAGCAGCTGAGTCAGGAAGATGGTCCTTTGCAGCTTTGGCCACCAGGGTGCACTCAAATTCAGCAGTGTCCCAGTGTGTAAGGAACTTTGGTCAGTGAGTGGAATTCTGGGAGAGGAGGGTCAAGACTTCACTGTCGGGAATTTCTGTGGGGTACCTAGGGACTGTGCAACTGAATGAGGCACCTGAGGGAGGGGCTTGGGGTCGCCAGTGCCATGACCTGCTGGGGTTTGTCATTTCAATCAATGGCTCTTTGAAAGAGAGCAGAAAACGAAGCTGCCGGTCTTCAGTGTCCAGCTTGGTCTGAGGTTACAGAGTGCCTTTCTCCCGAGGCCCGCCCCCCACTCCCCACCCACAGAAGTCTCATAGACTTCTTTCTCCATTCTTCCAGAATCAGGAGCTGCTATGGAGTTCACTTCTGTGCCTACTTCTCCTCAGATGGGATGGTTTCTTTTCCTCCCCTTATGGTGCTGCCTTGAAAGAGCCAATATCCGAAATAGCTAGGGCTGTTCGCCAGACCAGACACTATTCCCAAAAGATCAGTGAAGCGGCCTCCTGCTCAACAGGCATTTGCGGGGCCTGGGTCACCTTTACTTTTCTGCCTTTCTTGGTGTGGATGCTGGGGTTGGGTGAGAAAGAGACAAGAACATGTGTCAGAGAGGGAGACTGCCAGCTCCCTACCCTGCACTCTCCACTACCCCACAGTGCTATCCTGCTGTCAGGCAGAAGGCTAGGGTCAGATGGACCCAGGATGTCTTCAGATACAAGACAGTGCCTTTTAGTCAGTCAGTCCAAATCCTAGTGCCTCTCTACAGCTGGCATTTCTCACAGGCTGCCAGAGTGTCTATGAGCTAATAATTCCAATTAAGTCTCTCATTCGTTTTAGATGGTAGGATGCTTCCCTGTCAGATTCCATTTAGGAAACATGCTCTTCTTGGTTAGTCAGACAGGGAGAGTTTAGCAAAGAGTAGCTACTTAGATGTAACATGTGCGTGGGGGAAACTAAGCTATAGTTCGGTTGGTAAATGACTCTTGAAGGTCCAGTGTTAAAGAATTGTGCCCCCACCCGCTAGCTTCACGCTTTGGGGAATGGTAGAAACTTCAGAAGGTGCATCTTGGTGAAAGTCCCTAGGTTGTTAGAAGCATGTCCTTGAGAGTGGCCCCTGGGCCTCCTGGTCTTTCTCTGGAGAGGTGAGCCCCTCCACTCCACAGCAGCCTCTCACCACAGCGTCTCTCCATCAAACACAAGGGCCCAGAGCAACATGGTGAATTGGCCATGGGCCAGCACCTTCCAAATTCTAGGTCAAAATAACCATTTTCTTTCTGTGAAATGGTTGATCTCAGGTATTCATTACAGTTAGAGAAAAACGGGCCAACACAGCTGGGTAGCAATGAGAGCAGCCCGAGTGCCTCTGGGGATAGAGGCCAAGTTGGAATTGTGAGGATTAGATTCATAAAGGGGATGACCTAGACTTCCAACCAAGTCATGGGTATCTGAGGTGGGCCTGGAGCTTGCTCTGCCCAGTGCTGGGGGAGGCGAAGGTTCAGCTGCAGGCAGGGGAAGTGATTGCTGCTTCTGGGATGAAGATGTGTTGCTGGGTATAGCAGGATGGAAAGGCATCGCTGGACCCTGCGGGATGAAGAAGAGCTACTGGGTAGAAAGGAGGTCTAAAGAAGCAGACTTGGAAGAAGAGACAAATGCCTCTCTTTTCCATCCGCGGAGCCAGCTGGCAGAGCACAGATGAAGTTCTCAGAACCCCAGGCCCTCAAAGCAGATGATAGAAGCATGACAGGTTCAGAAATGAAAGTTTAAAGATTGGTACAATGTGACGGGACTTGCAGGAGTGGGGTCGGGGGTGAGCAAAGGATCGAGGGGGACTCAGGCGATATTCATGCATATGTGGTGTGCGCACGCGCGCGTGCACGTGGATGTCACACAGTTAAACAACAGATTTGAAGATAAACCACCTGGCTCGACGGGACCAATAGAGTTATGCGGGCTTCTGTAGAGTAAGATGGCCCCTTCGCCGCCATCTAACTAGAGAAGGCTCCCTACAGGCTACAGAGCACTACTTGGGCTTGCAGGGCTGGAAAAGCCATCAGTGAAGTGAGAGCAGGACAGCGCTGCCCTCTTGTGGTCACCTGTGGTTATGCAGGAGGGTAGCTTAGTGCTGTAGACAGGCGTCTGTTGTCTTGACTCTGGGAATGACAATTCAGAAAGGTTAATGTGAGTGAGACTCTGATGGAAGGGAAGGAGATCTCAGCATTGGTCCATGACCCAAAGAAGCTGTCATCCCTCCTTCAGAAGAAAGAAAGACTCTCACTACTGAGACCCTCTGGACAATTACAGACACCTGAAACTGAAGAGATAAACCCACTGTGGCATTTTGGAATCTTTAAAGCAAAGAGTTTTTGTTTTGTTTTGTTTTCCTGTTAGAGACCAGAGTCTTGTGAGATGACCCAATACTGTGCAAGCATAAAGGTTGGAGACTAGATCCCTAAGCCAGACATGACGATTTGTATCTGTACCTCCAGCATGGGGGAGTGGAGATGGGGAAAACCCTGGGATTGCCAGCCAGCTTAGTGAGCTCCGGACTCAGCGAGACTCTGCCTCAAATATACAGTGGAGAGTGATAGAAGAAGAAGCCAGTGTCAGTCTGTCTTCTGCAAGCACAGAATGTGCGATTGTACCCACAGGCACACTCCCTAAGCATGTACACAGACACACACACAGTCACACACACACACACACACACACACACACACAGACACATACACACACACAAACATACACATACACACACACACACACATGCACACACAGCAAAAAGAAGGACCAGAGAGTAGATATTTTAGGCTGAAGAGTAATTAGCTGAAAGATTATGATCACACTCTCCACTAAACTCTACCTGGGATGCTGATTTTTAAATGCTAGATAATTTTCACACATCAGAAAATATTATTATCTTCATTTTGACTCTTGACAGTCACTTTAAAATATAAGTTCCATTCTCAGTTTGCAGGGACGAGGGCAAAAGGCTGGTCTGGGATGAGGACTATAATCCCTAGAGCTCAGATGAAGGAGCTCCCTTTCATAGGTAAGCCATCAAGCTGTGCTACGGCAAACTGTGAGGGTCCGTCAGTGCCTATGCTCTGTCACTGCATCCTAGGAAACTGCTTGTGTATCCCCTCAAGAGCTGTCTCAATGAGTCCCCAAGGTGAGGCTAACTGGGTCTCTATTCCCTGCTGGCTGTTTTTGGGCAACTGTGAGAGGAACTTTACTCTGAGGTTTGCACTTCTCCTTGGTGCACAGAGAACTTTGTCCTCATGTTAACGTGTGTCACTTGGTTCTAAGAGGTAAGAGGTTTGCGGCTCACCGGGTTGCTGCTGCCTCCTCACTAACAAGAGCCACCAAATCTGTAATGGGTAAGTATTGTATCACTGCATGCCCTGCACACAGGGCTGGTGTAACAAAAATGTAAGGTTTTACACGATTTACCAGAAATGCAGTAACACAGACATATCTTTGTTATAATTTCCATTAAACCCACAAGTGGGGATATATAAGTGGAGAGAGTATGCCAATGGGGATTTGAGGGGCTTAATAGCCTTTTGTGATTATTTTATCTTTTTGTTGTTTAGGATACTGTTATTGTTTGGATTACAGGCGGTGTATTTGTGTTTTCTTAGATGTATACAGAAACTCTCTAAGGTTTCTTAGGGCCTCCAGGAGCTGATGTGGTACATGCTGGAGAAGGCAGGGAGGCAACTGGCAGGAAGCTACCCTGCATCCTGTTTGTCCCCGTGGTTTGAGCATCACAGTCTGCCTTTCTCCTTCTCCTGCCCACTCTGCAGGGTTAAGGGCAACAGACATCCCAAGACACACATGTACGTTTTCCAGCGAAAGAGGTAAAATCGGCTGGTGATACTGTGGGAGAGACTTGCTGAGGAGCCTGAGAAGGGGCAGGCACAGAAGAGGTGTGGTGTGAATGACCCATTTGAGGGCCATTGGGTACAGAAAAAAGATGGACAAAGGCGCCGCCTGCACCCAAGCACTGGGTTGTGTCCAGGAAGTGGCAGGGGACCCTAACTGGTGGAGGCTGAACTCTGAGTGCCCAGTGTTGAGTGGGATGGAAGAGAACGGATGTGAGGCTAGAGATCCATGTCTGAAATTTTGGACTTGCCTTGGGACATGCTGGTATCACGGTCCATACTACAGTCTCACGATCCTGTCCAGAAAGCTGTTGGAGGCCCTGGTCTGGGAAGGGGAAGGCGAGCCTAGCTGTGTGCTAGGTCCTGTGACTAGAGCGTCTTGTTATGGGATGGAATCCAAAGCAGGCTCAGCCAAGCAGGCCAGTGGACTCACAAACGCCCAGCAGTGTAAGGAGGTGAGAAATTGCATCTACCCTGTGGCTCAGGGGAGCCGGCTCAGTCTGGGGTGAGGCCAGCGCCTATGCCTGGAAATGAGTCAGTGTGAAGATGAGATGCTAAAGTCCTCTGATGGCCTTGGTCCCGTCCCCCTGCCCAGATGTGGGAGGTCCAGCTCAACTCTGGGCCACACCCATCTCCTCTGCTGGCCAGTGTATCAGACCAAGCATCTGCACAATCCAGCCTTTAGCTGGGCTGGCTGCTGTCTTACCGGGAGCTGGATCAGGTGGCCATGACCTTATGAAGCCTGGGGCTTCCTGCAGCAAACAGTAGCAGGCAAGACACCTGCAGGGCGGGCGCTCGCTGCCTGGAGGATGGCTGGATTTTGGCAGGGATGGACCAGAGCGGTTTTCTGCTGACATCCAGGGTGGGTCTCCCTCTGTTCACATGTGAAATCAATGAGATAATAGATGTGCAAACACTTGGGAAAGCCACCAAGCTCCTCGCTGCACTCTGCCCTGCTGCTCCTATTTCTGCCCGCCCCACCCCCACTTCTCACCTCATAGCTGAACAGAGGCAGAACATTGGTTGATTTGATTTCTAGAAGTTCTTACATTCTGCTCACTTCAATGCCAGTTTCTGCTGTCTCTGCGCTGGTACAGGCTTAGGATTTCTTATTTATTCATATTTATGTCTACTTTTGAAGACAGCCTAATTGACACTGGACATGTAATCACAGACCCTATTCCTGATTATGTAACCCTCCCTGTATGAAGCTTCCAAAGGCTTCTTGCTGTCTACAGAGGAATAAACTCAGAGGCTGGCCACCCTGATCCTTGTATTCCCAGAGGCCGTACAGCTCTCCTTGGCTTCCTGCCTTGTCTTGGCTCAGCCATGCCATCCCCCTGGGATGCCCTCACCCTCACCATCCTCCTGACAAGTTCCTCCCCTTTGAAATTCAAGGTTCAAAGGTTGTGGATAAATTAAGGATGGGAGAAGAAAGAAAGAAAGAAATGATATTTCAAATACTGCAAGGAATTAAAAAAAAAAAAAAGATAGAGTCTCGTGCATTCCAGCCTGGTCTGGAACTCACTGTGTAGCCAAGGACGGTCTTACACTTCTGACCCACCCACCTCCACCCCATGCCTTGTTCATAGGCATGCCTCTCCATGTCCAGGGTTATGTTTAGGTAGGCAATCTACTCTCCAAGGCACATCCTCACTGATACCTTATTTTTAAAGTACTGTTTTTAATATGTTCATGCATGAAATATGCGTTTTATACAAGTTCTCCTGAAGACTGGGGTGAAGTTTCAATGTGATTCATTTTCTACCCACTTGGGACTGAAAAACAGTATAGAGCCATGAAGATGGTGAATACACTTCCTTTGCTTTTTTGTTTCTCAAGCAAGTACAGTCACAGCTTCAATTCTGGCATCCATGTATCTACAAACTAGATATCTCCCCCTTCTCCCTGGTTACTAAGGAGCTCAGAGACAAGTTTGACTCTTAGTTACAGTATTCATTTGTTTACACGAATACTCCTACATGACAGTTGCCAACTGTGTACTTAGAACTGTGTTAATGTCATGTCACCTTGGTTCTTTCCCGCCCAAAGCCAAAACATATCCGTGGTACCTGTTTACCCTGTCCTTGATTCTGTAGCTCTAGTTTATTAATCTGTTGCCCATACCGTTAGTTTGGTTTACTACATCTTTTCAGAAGAGGTGAGATGCAGTCACTAAAGTAAGCCTATTCAAAACATGTACCCACTGCTCCAAGTCACATATTTTCCAATCTTTTATTATAGATGGTCTCTCAAAGCCACCTAGAGACAGAGACGTAGTGCACGCACCATTCGATGCAACTGTGACAGTTTTGTATGGCTTTCTTTACATTTTCCTGTTTCACCTTGTCGTACAGAGTGACATTTAGCAGCCCAGCCTTTATTCAAATATCAGCTTCAGGGTTACGCTCTTGGGGTGATGAATTGCTTTTCCGTTTCTAGTATATAATTTTAATTTTAAAAGCCCATTTTAATATTGATAATGTTTATATACCACCTCAGATCCTGTTTGGAAACTGAGTGAGGTGAATTAAATAAGCTGATTGACAGTTTATCAATGGCACAGCCCGTCTTCCCACTGTAGCTTAACATATCGGTGGATGTGATGTGTGCAGGTCCACGCTTTCTGAAATTATCCAGAAGAAACTGGTGTCCCCTAACTGGTGGGGTGGGGCTGGGGGGCGGCAGGCGTTGTTGTCTCCATGTGGAACTCATTTACACCTGTTGCCCGTGTCCTGGCCGTTGCCTGCCTGGAGGCTTGTTCTTAGCTGCTGGGCCAGCTGGGTTCCCATCATTATAATGCATGACATGGGCTGTGTGTGAAGGTGATGGCACGTTTTGACTCAGTCTTTGCGTTCCTGTTCATGATCAGTCACCTGCTGCTTTCAGCCCTCCGATGAGGCAGCACCACCACAGCAGCAGCACAGGCAAAGCCAAAAATGCCTCGTGTGGCTGAGAAAAGAAAAAAAAAAAATGAAGGGGAGGAAGAGGAATGGGCTGAGCTCTCCTAATGCTCCTTAAGAACTCAGCTACTCCAAATAACTTTAAGGCCTCCCACTAAATGCTGTGTGTGTGTGTGTGTGTGTGTGTGTGTGTGTGTGTGTGTGTGTGTGTGTGTGCTCTTGCATCCATGTGTGTGCATGTGAAGGCCAAAGGCCACCTTTGGTATCATCTCTCCACTATAACTCACCCTGCTTTTTTGAGACAGGCTTTCTCATTGGACTGACACTCGCTGAATGGGCTAGGTTACTTGGCCAGGGATCTGCCTGTCTCTGTGTCCTTGGCACTGGGATTACAAACGAACACCGCTGTGCTCTGCTTTTCTATTGGGTCCTGAGGATTGAACTTGGTCCTCGTGCTGATGAGCAAGCATTTTACTTCTGATCTATCTCCTCAATCCCCCAGGCCCCATGTCTTTAGGATTCTACTGCCCCCTGATAGTGCCGCAGGCTAGGGAACATGAACTTCAAGGGACCAGCCCAGACTCAAACTATATTAACCACTGTCCTCTATCACTGGACACCTCACTAATGCAAAGTTTGTACCAGCACCCCAACATGCAGAGATCTCTTCCTGACTTGATGACACATTTGTTGCATAGCAGCCAAGAGGTGGTAGTTGATAGCAGACCACGCCTCCTCGTGGATCCCCCTGTGCTGACCCCACCCAGACCACGCCTCCTTGTGGATTCCACCCCCCTCCCGTGCTGACTCCGCCCAGTCACTCATGTCCTCTGCCTTCTTCTGGTTATTTCCAAGTCTCTCTGCATAGTGTGAAGTGTCACACATGAGTGGCAAATATAGGACGTGCTGGAGCTTGCAAGTGAGAGCCTCATGGAGGAAGCCTGCACTATCAGGATGTGATACAACCTACATGGGATTAAACAAGGAGGTAATTGATCGCAAGTTGTGCATCGACCCTGCAGCTGCGATCTATGTGAACCTTAGAGCTGATGGCTGCTGTCACTCACTTTAATGTCAGGTTCACACATACATGGGCTTAGCACCAGACCTTCAGATTTCAACAAAACAGTCTTTCAGGAGCTTATCGTCCAAAGGGATGAGATAACAGTAGCAAGTGAAGTGCATTGATTCCCTGCCATGCACGGTGTTAGTCCTTTCATATGTATTATTTCACACACACACACACACACACACACACACACACACACACACACACATACACACACACACACACACACACACACCTCATTTATCAAATGTGGAAACAGAGGCTCCCTAAGGTTAGGGAACTTTCCTAAAGTGTCTATAAATGTCAAAGACCAGCCCACAGTCATTCCAACTCCACAGCCCATCGCCTTTATTGTGATGCCCTGTTACCCTCTCAGCCACAGAACACAGTCTGAGCTAACATGCCTCAATCACGCAGGGTGGTGTTCTGAATGAGAAATGCCCCTTTAGGAAGTAGAGCCTAGCTGGAGGAAGTACGTCACAGGGCATGAGCTTTTGGAGCTCACAACTGCCCCAGTTCCAATTGCTCTCCCCGATTCCTCTGTGTGGTTGACCCCAGCTGCCGGCTGCCATGTCTTCCCACCATGTGGCCTTGCCCTCTGAAACCGTAAGTCAAGATAAACTCTTCCTTCTATACGCTGCACTGGTCACAGCATTCTATCACAATAGCAGAAGAGTACAGTGAAAGTGACAGCTGCTGTCCTTTGACACACAGACTCTGAACAAGGGCAGAGTTTCTGCTTATACTTAAGAGGCAAGATGAAGAGCCAACTTCCTTCAAAAGTTCCATCCCCATGTGTATGGCTAGGTAAAGGGGAGGCACAGGGGTGGGGGTGGGGTAGGAACTGACCACACTCGCCATTTCACGATCTCAACTACTGTCTTATTCTAAAGAAGAGACAAGAACACGGAGAGGTGGAACGGATCAGAAATGTCCGGGCTGGTTGAGCACTGAGGCCTCTCAGTTTCCACAGCTCACTCATAATAATTCTGGAACATTATTGTACCATAGTGTAGACCACAGCTACATGGCTTTCTCCATGCACGGAACAAATGTGCAGGTGGTATAGCACAGTCCCTTCAATGTGTGACACACAGGAGCATCACACAGGTGGATCTGACCAGGGTGCTTTTCTCAAAGGAGAAGGCAGAGAAGGTGGCATGAAGTCGATTCTGCCCTGAGTCTGGTGCAGCTTCTTTCTCCCCTGGGGCTGTCCTTGCTTGCTGGAGAGGAACCTCACTGATGATCCTGGAGCAAGTTATATAGACATCACTTGACCTTCCGCCTGTTGCAGAGACTGGGTTGAAATGCCTCCTCTCACCCCCCGAAAGAGCTGTTGCACTTGATGGCCCAGCTCAATTAAGAGATTTGAATGTTAGCTTGGCGCCAAGAGATTCATTGGGGAGTGTGCAGACCATGTGTAGCCCCTACCTCACAGTCTCCGGTAGGCAGCAGTGTTTCTGCTTATTTTCCTGTGGTCTAAAATGAATTTTGGCATTTCTTAACAAATAACACAATTTCTTCCCCCTTTGTGATTTCTTTAATAAAACACAGAAATGAGAGCGAGAAGAAAAGAAAATAAAAAAAGTGTGTCTTTGTCATCTCTACTCTACCGCTGGATGGACATTCTGATCTCTCCCTTTCTTTTTCCCTCCCACCAAACACCGGTCTCTGGCTGCTCCCTCCTTTTTCTGAATCTGATTTTTGTGTGTGTGTGAGTGTGTGTTCATAGGTGCCTAGGTGCACATGTGTGCCTGTGCACACATGTGTGGAAGGCAGAGGCCAATTCAGGTGTCATTTTTTTGTAAGAGATGTCTACGTTGGTTTTTGTTTGTTTTGTTTGTGAAACAGGATCTTTTATTGGCTGAGGGGCAGTCACTAATTAGGCTGGGATGCCTTGGAACTGTGTCCCAAGGATCCTCTCAGCATTACCTCCCCAGTGCTGAGATTACGAGTGTGTCCACCCCGTCTGGCTTTTGAAACATAGGTTCTTGGTACTGAGCGTGACAAGTCCTCTACCAGCTGAACCCAGACCCGCCTGAGGCTGACATGTTAGTTTCTGTTTTCTGTTGTAGAAGAGGTGACCCCTACAGTGGGTCTGCATGCCTCACCTCATCTGCAAACTGCAAAATGAGCAGATTGATCAATCTTGGGACTGGAGAGACGATTAAGCAGTTAAGAGCACTTGCTGTTCTTCCAGAGGATGTGGGTTCAATCCCCAACACTCACATAGCAGCTCACAATTGTCTGAGACTCTAGTACCAGGGGGATCTGACACTTTCCTCTGGTGTCCACAGGCACCAGGAATGCTTATGGTGCACAGACATGAGTACAGGCAAAGCATTAACACACATAAAATAAAATGTTAAGAAATCAAAAGAGTCATAAAACCTTAGCTAAAATAACTAAAAGAAATAGACTATCAAATTAGAGGCAAACAGTAGACATTATAATAGATAACAAATAACACCTAGAAAATTATAAGGACATACTTTAAAATCTATATTCTTATAACTTAGAACATGTAAAAGAAGTGGAAAATTTCTAGATGCATATGATCTACTAGAACTAAACAAATTAAATAACTCAAACAGAATATAAACAGCAACTAGATGGAAACAGTAATGAAAAAAAAATCTACAACCAGATAAACTCACTTCAAAATTCTTCCAAACCTCCAAAGGGGAACTAAGATCAATACTACTCAAAATATTGCATAAAGTAGAAGAAAGAATGCTTTGAAACTCTTCTTCTGAGAGTGTCCTTACCCTGACATCTAAATCAGATTAGGACAAAACAACAAGAATAAAACTACAGGCCTTTCTCCCAGATGAACATAGATGCAAAGCCTTCAATAAAATACTGGCAATTCAAGATCACATCAGAAAGATCATTCATCATCACCAAGTTGGCTTCATTCCAGATGTCAGGGATGGTTCAACATGCATAAATCAATAAATGCAATGCATTATATAAATGGACTCAAAGACAGAAATCACATGAATATCTCAATAGATACAGAAAAAGCTTTCAACAACAAAATCCAGTGTCCTTTGTGATTAAAGTCACGGAGAGGCAAGGGATTGAGGAATACCTCAAGAAGTGATATATATATATATATATAGTGTGTGTGTGTGTTGTGTGTGTGTGTGTGTGACAGACCTGTAGCCAACATCACAGTAAATGTAGAAAAACTCAAAGCATTCCCGCTAAGATCATGAAGAAGACAAGAGTGCTCACCCTCTCTCCTCCTCAATAGAGTGCTTGAAGTCTTAGGCAGAGCTAAGGCAAAAGAATTCAAAGTATTCTTATTTGTGGATGACATGATTCTATACATAAGAGACCCATTAGACTCTACCAAAAACTCTTAGAGCTGGAAAACAATTTCATCAGCAAATGACAGGATGCAAAATTAATACACGAAATTGGCAGGCCTTTCTATATACTGGTAGCAAACATGTTGGAAAAAATCAGGGAATCAACCCAATACATAATAATCACATGCAAAAACATTAAAATCCTTAGGACTACACCTAAGCAAGGAACCAAAAGACCTGTGCAAGAAAACTTTAAGGTACTGAGAAAGATGTTGCTGTCTAAATATTGACGTTTTTTCCTATAGAATTGTCCTAACAAAAGCAATCTACAGATTGAATGCAATCCCAATAAAACTTCAAAGACATTCCTCATGGATATAGAAAAAACTTAAAACTTATATAGAACCACAAACTACTAAGGATAGGCAAAGCAACCCTGAATACAAAGGTTACAGTAGAATCATACTATACCTGAGTTCAAGTTATATTGCAGAGCCATAGTAACAAAAACAGCATGGTACTGGCATAAAACCAGACATAGAGCAACAGAATAGTAGACTGGAGAACCCAGATAAAAGTTCATACAGCTACAGCTATTTGACTCTCGACAAAATGCCACAACTACGTATTGGGAAAAGGACAGCATCTTCGACAAATGCTGATGAGAAACCTGCACGTCCAAATGCAGAAGAATGAAGCTAGGACCTCTATCTCTCCCCTTCACAACTCAACTCGAAAAGGATTAAGGGCCCCATCATAAGAAAGACCTGGCACTCCAAAATGGCTGGATGAGACAGCAGAGAGTCCACTTTAACATAAAAACACAGGTAGAGACTTTCTAAGTAGGAAGTAAAGGGACCAACTGGCAATCAAAAAGCTTCTGCACAGCAAAAGAAACTGTAACATATGATGGGAGAAAAATCTTTGCAACCTATAGATCACACAGAGAAGTAGTGTCTAGAGCATCTAAAGAGTAAAACAAAACCAATCAACCAAGCGAGCAAACAGAAAACACAATCATCAAAAAATAATTCAGTTTTAAAAGTGGGCTACAGAAACCAGAGAGGCAGGTTTCCTGGCACCCACACCAGGCAGCTCACAAACTCCAGCTCCAAGGGATCTGACTCCTCTTCTGCCCTCCAGGCACTGATAGATCTTCAGACAGACAGACAGACAGACAGACACGATTTAAAGAAAAAAACCTTTCTTCCCAGTGATACCTAAAATATATTTATTTTGTTTGTTTGTTTGTTTATTCATTTATTTACTTTATATCTTGATCATCCCTTCTCACCTCCCAGTCCCACCCTCCCTTCCTCTCCCTCTCCCCTATTCCTCAGAAAAGGGGAGCCTCCCCTTCCCATCCACCGCAGACCATCAAGTCACACCAGGATTGAGCACTTCCTCTCCCCCTATGCCTTGCAAAGCTGCCCCGACAAGGGGAAGTAATCAAAAGGCTGACAGCATGTCAGAGTCAGGCCCCATGCCCCTGACTACAGGATCCACATGAAGCCTGAGCTGCCCATTGCCTACATCTTTGTAGGGGGCATAGGTCCAGTCCATGCATGGTCCTTGGTTGGTGCTTCAGTCTACGCAGGCCCCTCTGGGCCCTGGTTAGTTGGCTCTGTTGGTCTTCTTGTGGAGCTCCCATCGCCTCCAGGACCTTTTCTCCTTTCTGCTCTTTTCCACAAAACTCTCTACATATTGCCCAGTGTTTGGCCGTGGGTCCCAGCATCTGTTTTGATCCACTGCTTGGTGAAGCCTCTCAGAGGACAGCTCTACTAGGCTCCTGTCTGCAAGCATAGCAGAGTGTCCTCAATAGTGTCAGGGCTTGGGTCTCTCTCATGGGGTGGGTCTTGGCTTGGTCCAGGCATTGGTTTAATGTTCCCTCAATCTCTGCTCTATCTGCTCTATCCAGGTGCATCTTGTAGGCAGGGTGAATTTTGGGGGGTCTTATGGGTAGATTGGTGTTCCCCTCCCTCTACTAGGAGATTTGTCTAGTTAGAGGATGTCCTCTAAGAAAATATGTTTACAGAAGTAAACAAAGAATATTCAAAAGAAGCACAAATGTCCAGGGGGAAAAAGCATGTAATATTGCTAGCCATTCAATAAATGCAGACCAAAGCACTTTTTAAGTAGATTCCATCTCACCCTAGTTAGGTGGTTATCATCAAGAAAACCAATAACTTCAAATGCTACGGACATGATGTGAAAAAGGGACTCATATATAAAATACTGATCTGCCTGGCCAGGTGTGCCCACTGGTGCAACATGGGTGTTACCAGGGTAACCAACCTCTTTCTGATTGGATCTGAAGCCTTCTCCACAGGAGGGAATTCTTGCCTGATACTGTAAGCCTCCCTGGTCAAGAGTCCATGGCTGTGGAGGCCATAGGCCCTTGAAGGGGAAAATGTGGAGGCCATAGGCTCTTGAAGGGGAATGTGTGTGTGCGCGCACGCGCGCACGCACACACACACACACACACACACACACACACACACACACACACATACACGCACACACATGCATTTCTGTTGCCAAACTGCCTTCTGAACATTCATGCCTATAGCCATCAATCAATGCTGCTATCAACCTTGGTTGGAGAAGGTTCACAGTTGGTAGCAATAAATGCAGACTCACAAGTAGCTCAAGTGCTTAAAATAAATGACTGACTGCATTACTGTGTATGCTCAGACCTATATGGGGCATCTATATCAATTTCTCCTCCCCCCTCAACCCCCCCACTCTGCTCATCAAGGCTCGGGGTATAGGGAGCATCATGGCAGAAGAGGTTTAACTAATGTAAGAGCTGGCAGATGAAGAGGAGCACTGTGAAATGTTGTCTTCTGGGTTCGACATGGCTGATGGCTCTCGTGGACTCAAAGCGGGTATTTTGCTTGCACAAGACCTATGCAAGATCAGTCCAGTCTAAGTTCAAGGCTGGGAAACTACTGGCCGGCTCGGAATGGGAGAATTCTTTCCCTCCGGGAGTGCGGCCACTGGTGGGTTTCCCTTGCTCCTGAGGATGGTCCCTACAGGCATGCACACCCTGACAGCACTGATTAGACTCAGTAGGTTGCATTAAAAAGCGAAAAGAACAGAACACAAGGCGATGCGTTGGGGAGGTCTGGGAGGAGTTGGACGAGGGGAAGTGAGGATGGCTATGATAAACATATATTGTGAATGTATTTTTAAAAGCCACTAAGGACTGAGACTTTTTGCTTAAGGACCCCTTCCCTGGAAGGCTTCAGGCCACAGCAAGACGTCCGTCCACCTATCCCGCAGCCAAGTCAACACTATTTGCTAATCACATTTATGTGCCTGGCTCTGTAGTAAGAGCATCAGGGCGTACAATGGGGTTGCCAGACATGGTGGGTATCTGAAGTGCCCAAACCAATTGGAAGAAAGACATTCACGCCTCAAATGTGGGTGCTTCATAATCAACAGGCTTTCTCCCTGATGCCAGACCACTGGAAGGACTCAGATGGAACGACTATGTATTCATTTTCTATTCGTTTTTTTCTGGCTATTCGCTAAAAAGAACAAAACACCCTTACTCACTAACTATATAGGTTTCATAAACTTGAGACTTTTAGTTAAACAAAAACTCAGGTGAGCACTTAAAATTATATTTCTCGTGGTTGTATTTGCTTTGCTCTTTTTTTCCTTAACAAATTTCTATCTTATATATTATCCCAGGAATACTCGCAATTTATCTTTTTCTTTTTTTCTTTTTTAAATCCTGTTCTATCTGGATAACACATAGGACCTAGATCAAATGTTAGGAGACACGACACTAGCCACCTGAGCAACAGTAGAGAAATCCCCTGGCTTTATTAAGCCCCAAAGATTTGTCTAGGACAATAGATAAAATTATTTGTTCTGTCTTTCTCACAGGTTTGTTGTAAAGATCAAGCAAAACCACGTATATAGAAACCCCCTAAAAAGTTTAAAGCAGCATTCTAATATGAGGTATTAAATTCTTTGCCCTTTTCCTTTCTTCCTCTGAAGTCATATTCTGTGTTTGGCTTGTGGTTGTGGATTGAAAACACTCAGGATGGTGATGGGCGGGGCGTGTGTGTGTGTGTGTGTGTGTGTGTGTGTGTGTGTGTGTGTGTGTGTGTGCGCGCGCGTGCGCGTGCTCCTAAACACAGCGGAGCTTGTCCAATTTCTTTAAGTTCAGGAAGAGATCTTTTCCTTGGTGAAGGCACTAGGGAATCCTTGCTGACGTGGCATGTCCCCTGCCCTGGTTGACTATGCTACAGTGCAGGCTAACTGCCACTCTTTTCCTCTCAGGGTAGAAATGACGGTGACCTGAAGAATTCCATAGAATTGGACCTTCCAACGGTGTTCAGGAGACCAGGCTGGAATTTCACGTGCGAGAGTGTCCCCATTTCCTTAGGGCGACCAGAAAGTTAAGGCCACAACTGTCCCCACCTTAAATTGCAACGATTTGATGAGTTGACTATGGAACCAATATTGGCACGAAATTAATGGTCGATAAAATGTTAGCCAACCGAATGATGTATTTATTGAGTCACTTGGCCCCAGGCTCTTCTTGGAATAGAGGAGCAAGACCCTGTTCCTGCCTCTAGAGAGGCTGAAGGGCTGTCGCTGCAATCGAACGTTATGAATCATAGGGAATTAAAAACTGCCCCCAGGAACTTCTTTTCTAAGAAAAGTCCACTTGGCTGACTTCTAGTCTAGTGTCCAGCCGGCAGGATGGGATAGAGGAAGCCTGATTCAAGGTTTGGCCATGGGTCCAATTATTTTCTTTCCCAGCAGTCAAGCGGTTTCGGTCAGAAACATCGAGCTGAGTTTTAAGCCTAAACAAAGTTGTAAATTGCAGGACCCAGTGGGTGGATGAAAAAGTCTGAGGGGCTTGGGGTGGGAGATTGGCTCTAGGCGCTTCCCGGGGCCTCCAGGTGAGGACTGACAGAGGTTAGTCATCACTTACGGTGCAGATCCGAGAGCAACCGGATCACCATCCCGCCTGTGCGCACTATCTAGGTGGCACGGACCTCTGCCGAGAATCCGGCTCAGCTTCCCCAGAGCAACAGTTCCACGTGGAGAAGAGGAAAAGTTTGGCGCGCCCGGGACGTCCGGGCAGCCGACTGGAGCACCAGGCTGCAGCCTCGCGGTGGGCCGCGCAGCCAAGCCGGGAAACCGAGCACCGCGGGCCCCGCCACGGGACGCGCTCCCAGGCCCCCGCCCTGCGCACCCCACCCCCTCCCCGGGTAGCGCACGCAGCCAGCGGCCGCTGTCAGAAGCCGCCCAGAGCCGCCTCGGAGTAAGCAGGGCGGACTTTGCACCCAGGACCCCGGGCCTCGGATTTCCCCGCCGGCCTTGGAGAAGCAGCCCGGCCTCCCCTTCCTGGCTGCAGAGCTGCGCGGCTCGGCGGGACGGCCCGAGAAGGCTGGCGGCTTGTGGCCAGGGCCTCGGCTCGACTCTGGCGCGCTGAGGAGCAGACTCCGGGGCCCGCGTTCGCTCCCGGTCTCTCCCGGGCGCGCCTGAGTCCCGGCTGCTGCTCGGGCTGCAGTCTCGGGGACGCCGCCTTCCTCCGCCAAAGCTGCACTAGCCTCTTGGCAACTTGGCGCCGCTCCGGACGCTGGTTGCGAGCTTGCCCATCAGGTAAGGAAGGCTGCGGGGGTTCCTTAGGCTTCGGCTCGGGCGGGCGTGTTTCTGAAAGTTGATTTGAAATGCATCCAAGAGTGAGCCCGGCCAGTCGCGGCTCCTCCCCGAGGCGACTCCTTTGCTCCAGCAGACGTTCCCGGCACTGGCCGACCGGCGGGAAGACCTCCCCGCGCGCCCCGCACGCCCACTCCCGAGCGCCCCCAAGCAAAGCGCAGCGCCAGGAGTACGGAAGCTGACCGGACAGTCTCCTGGTCCCTTACTCTGCCTCTCTCCAAACCAAGACAGGTGAGGGTCGAAACTGAGTGGCCGGGCTACAGGGTATGGATGGGACCTGTTTGGTCCCGCATGCTTGGTCCTGACTCTCAGAGCAGGCGCACCCCCACCCCAGCCCACGCAGTAGCGTAGTTCCAGTAGAGGGGTCCCTAGGGGACACATTAGTATAGGATGGGGCGGAGTCGGTCTTGGAAAGGGAAACCTGGGGACAAAGGTGGGGGGTGGGGGTTAGAGAACGCAGTTAGGGGGCGGAGGCCTAAGTACACAACGCGTTTGACTTCGAGTGAAATCAGATCCGTCAGTGGCTCTTCTCTCTCCTCCCACCCAGCATTTCCCTCAGCTGGACTCTACCCTCTAGGTTCACTCTTGTCGCCCTGGACACTCCTTCTGTCCTTCCCCAGGAGTGTGGCAACTGAGGGCGCGGAGTCCTAGCAGGCAAGGAAGCTAGACGCAACCCTTTCTCCGCTCTACAGGTCCTCCAGTCTCAACCGAACATGTTGGACGGCCTGAAGATGGAGGAGAGCTTTCAAAGTGCGATTGAGACCTCGGCCTCCTTCTCCTCTTTGCTGGGTAAGTGTTCAACGCCCTGCGCCCTGGCTCATCACCCCTCTGCTGCCAGACCGGGAGGTCAGGGATGGTAGCTGATGAGCTCCGGTACTCAGCTAAGCCATCAGGCTAGCACCCTCTTCATGCACTCAGCAGCGCCCACTTTCTGCCTTTCCATGCCCACCAGTCTTTTTGAGTCGTCCCTACCCAAATACAACCAGCAAGCCTCCTCAGGCCTCAGGAGCTCAACATCGAATTCCCCAAAGCCTTGAGGGGCGGGCGAGCACGTTCACAGGCGTTTGAGTGGCAAGTGATTAATAATACCCAGGGCTGGATTTTTAATCATGGACCTGATCGACGGCTCATAAATGCCACCAGTTTCTTAGAGGCCTGTGGCCGAGTATTAGAGGTCCGAGGCCCAGAGCGCCCAACTTCTTCTCTTCCTCTACCAACTACAGCCCCAATTTTAGTATTGGGCATGGCCGGGAGGCTTTTCCGGGCTGGTGGGCAGCGCTGCGCTGGGATTAGTTTGCGCAGCGGGGCCCTCGCCTGGTCTTTAATTAACTGAAGCCAGAGCCCAGTTCTGCAAGCTTGGTATCCCTCCACCCTCAATCCCGCCGCCGCTGCGGAGGAGGAGAGAATAGAGGGGTTCAGAAGAGTCACACCCCTGGGTCTTCCAGAGTCCTTGTTTTGGCAGTGTCTCAACTCTGCTTTTGGGAGTTTTCAAGTTCGGAGAAAAGGTGTTTTTTTTTTTTTTGTTTGTTTGTTTTTGTTTTCTTTCTCTCTGCCTTCTTTTCTTCTCTCCTCTTTCTGCAGGAGAGATTTTTGTCATTTAAACCCGGCTCCCTTTCTCTAGAACTAATAGACTGGGTTGAAATTTCTTAGTGGTAGAAACCATTGAAATCGCCCACCCCAACCTAACGGTCCAGAGGAAACGAAATCAAGAAGTCCGCATTCCCTTACTTCAACCCCACTCCACACACACACACTTTCGAAATTGTCAGGATCCAAGAAGTCGCCGGTCAGAGCGTGTGTGCACTGGTGCACCGGATTTGGTTCCGTGCGCAGAGCGACCCACGCTCTCTCTGACACCGGGATGGTGGCCTGGGATGCTGAGACCAGGAAAACAGAAAATTACAATTGAGTAGGACCACGTCTTTCCCCAGCTCTCTTTACTATCTTCTCATCCCGAAAAACGACCCGTCCGGCTTACAAGCTGACATCTGCTCCTCAAAGCAGAGAGTAAGATTAGTGTAGTTGTGGTATGGAGAAGGATCAGCCCTTCGGGACATCACGGACACGAGTGTTCTTGTGGGACAAGGTTTAAAAGGTTGTGAAAAGTGTCAACAAAAGAGGTTAAATATTCCTCCCTCTGTCCAGTGTGCATGTTGGGCAGGGAAGCAGGTCCTCACTCGAACAAGATCCAGAGGGAAAAAGTCAAAAAGGTCAAGGAATGGGCAGAGAAGATTGTCTGCCCGCGCTAAGAGGTTTGTCGCTCCAAGCAGCGCTTCTGAGCGCAGGACATCTAATACTCTCAGGATCTCTGCGCTCGGCTATTATTTTTCCCAATCTTGATATTTCCTAATTGTAAAAAGCCACGGGCAATTTGCACGCCAAACAAAATGTAAGAGGGGTTCAGTTTGAACTGTACTGAGCTTGCTTGAGGACTTTTTTCCCCTGCACCTACAGACTTTTATGAAGAAAACAAAGTGTTAATTTTTCTTTTAAAAATAGAACGCAGTTGCAACCAAATTATTATTGATCATTTAAAAGTAGTCAAAGGACACAGACAGAGCAATTTAATGTTGATTAATGGCGACTTGAGAGTCCTGGGACCACAAATTTATATGTGATCTAATTTTACAGGATAAGTGAATGCTCGCAATGGATCTGGGGCTGTGTAATAATTAAGACCATTTACTGACTTCAGCTCCTTCCCTCTTTAGAGCTTATGCCTTACTACTTAGTCTTTGTTTATTAGTTTGTTTATTATTGGCACTTGGTTTGATTTTTTTCGAATCTGATCATCAAGGGAGCTTTCCTGAAGGTGCATGGCCCCCGGGGTAAATCTGTGGGTCTGGTTCGATCCAGGGCGGGTTTGGCGGCGTTGGCTTGCCATTGTAGCTCACCGGCAAAACCGTCTGTTGCTGCTGTAGGCAGAGCGGTGAGCCCCAAGTCTGTCTGCGAGGGATGTCAGCGGGTCATCTCGGACAGGTTTCTGCTGCGACTCAACGACAGCTTCTGGCATGAGCAGTGCGTGCAGTGCGCGTCCTGCAAAGAGCCCCTGGAGACCACCTGCTTCTACCGAGACAAGAAGCTTTACTGCAAGTACCACTACGAGAAGTAAGTGTCTGCGTCTCACGCGCATCATGAGTATGCGCGGGGTGGAATGTATCCTCCGTCACACCCCTTCGTCTTTCCGCAAGACTCTAGAGACGCCAGCAGGAAAGACACGTAAATCTCGCGCACCAGCGTTCGGCACGCGCAGTCTGGGCCTGAGAGTCGGTTTTTTTTTTTTTTTTTTTTAAATTATTCCAAGTTCCTTAAACCGGAGACCAGCCATTCCCAGAGATCACTTTCTATGGGCCCGGGGACATCTTCAAGCTTAGTTCTGGGTTCAGCGGGAAGCCCGGCTGGATACTAGTGACCAGCAACCCCTTTCCGGTCCATCTTAAGTATTTGCGCCGGTCAGGGGTTTGTGCCTAGTGGTAAGGCGGTATGGTTTCTGTCCCCTGGGTACATTTCTTGCTCAGGTTTGGGCAAATCAGGTTTGGAAATGGCTTTACTGCAGCACACTGTTGCTTTGCGCCTCCAGTCACTCCCCTCCTCAGATTTTCTACGAAGCGGGCAAGTGTAGGGGGTGGGGGTGGGGGGTGGGGGGGAGAAACCCGAGGGGTTGCTAGGCCAGAGGGGTCTGACCTAAAGCTCCTTGCAGCGGCTCCACTCAGTTCTAGATTAGGGAAGTTGTCTGATGCGCAGGAGGTTTGATTGGCATCTGGCTGATCTGGGAGGCAGGTAATGAAGAGAGAGGTTCTTTTCCAATCTGGAATTCTAAAATGCCTCAGGGACTGTGGTGTGGGTAGGACAGACCAGGAGGAGCCCTCCGCAGTTAGGAGAGAAAACCGCTTTGCCTTGCAAAAATCGGTCAATTCATAGGGACATTGCGTTCCTGGGATTGTGGAGGGCTAAAAGGAAAGAAAAGTGGCTTAGAGCGCTCTGGTTTTGTGCACCAGGAATTGTGTATGTTGACTCTGTCTGTGTGCGCGTGCTGCGTGCGTGTGTTCACGGAGGAAATGCAACCACTTTCACTGGTGTACAGAAGAAGGCAACCACTATGCAGAGAGAGTCAGAGGAAGGTCGGTGTGTGTGAAATGTAGCTGCTATAATTACATTAAGACTGACAGTGAAAAGGATGTGCAAGAGAGATCTGGCTATCACAACAAAAAACACGAGGAAGAACAGAGGTGTCTTGTTCCCATATTGTCTGGGCTATCAGACTTACTGAAAAATAGACCGAGTTGGACCTAGTAACCACCACCACCACCACCTCCAGAACACCCCTCTCTGCTACTCAGTACTCCTTTGCTATACATAAAATGCTTGACTTTTACCCCCATGTGGCAAGAACACTAGGGCTTTCTGTTGTTTCAGAAATGCTTTACATTTTTTTTCAGAACTAAAAAAAAAAAATACATGCTTAAATTTATGTGATTCAGACAATACACAAATCGGCAAAGAGGCGAAAATTCTCTCTGATCTTTATGGTAAACAGTTTTTTTGGGGGAAAAAAAAAGTCAGTGTCTTTGCTGCCTTGTCTGCTTGTAGGCCTGGAGAGTCTGAGTAAAAAAGTGTGATTTTTAGGTAATTAAGCGGATTTGGTCTATACAACTTCAAGTAGACAAAGCCTGGTGACTGCTCGCTTTTTTTTTTCTCCCTCTCTCTCTTGCTTTTCATGGAAAGGTTTTGGTATTGTGTGGGCCCAATCTTTATCTTTCTGCTTATAGATTAGAGAAAGGTCCACATCCTTCAGGCACAATACTAGCAAACGCAGAAGTATTGGAGCTTAGGGAAGGATTTGGGTTGTGATTTTTCCATTCTGTTTGTTAGAAAAGAAAAATCATGAATCAAAGAAGGCGCGAGGGTCAACACAGCTGTCTGGCCAGTCAAATCTTCTTTAAGGAAGTCAGGCTGTGTCAAGAGGAGAGGAAACAGTTGCTGTAAAGTACTTAACAGAACAATATCCCTTCCATTTCAGCCCTCCAGGTTTGGTGACGTTTTTGGGCTTATTAGCTGAGAGGGTCCAGTCTCCCCTCACAAAGCTATTTCTGCGAAGAGAAAATTGCAGGGATCAACTCACCAGCTGTTGGCCAGAATCAAGATTTTATAGAGGGTGTGAGCTACATCGTTCAAAGAGGTGTTGGTGTGACAGTGAAGGCTTTTTTTTTTTTTAAATTTAAAAATACTTACAGACACAGGGATATCCAAAATCGGTTTGCTTGGACTCTTTAGCTCTGGGCACATTCTCAGAGTCAGTCTGCTCAGCCTGTCAGTGGCTGTTTTAGATTCATTTATTCATCCCTTAAATTCTATCTCTCCTCTATTCCCCATCTCAATCCTATTCTCCACTCAACAAGTCAGGATTTTGATGTACTCGATACTCTTAATTGTATTAGGATACTTGCTGTAGGAAAAAGTGAGCAATGATTTCTTTCTTTCTTTTCTTTTCTTTTTTCCCTTCTTCAAGTTGGGCTCAGGAAAAAAAATCCTTTATTCAACAGGCTTTTTTGCAACTTCTATATGTAAAACCTTGGTTGGGATGAAGAGAGAACAATTAGAAAAGTCTTGGAGCCTGACTGCAGGAGGTTTCTAGCTTGGCAGGTTTTGAGACTCTGTTTTACCTAGACTAGCAAGGGTTACTTGAAAAACTTCCTCCAGTTATATAGGACTAGGTATGGACCCTAGGCTCTCTGGAATGGCCACATCACATGGTTATACTGGAGGGTACAGCGGTATAGCTCAATTTGAGGCAATAGTTATGAAACTCGAAGAAAGCACTTTCCCTCTTTATTGCAATAGTAAAATCTCTCTCTCTCTCTCTCTCTCTCTCTCTCTCTCTCTCTCTCTCGTGTGTGTGTGTGTGTGTGTGTGTGTGTGTGTGTGTGTTTCTCCAAAGCTAAGGTCCCAGACAAAGTAAATGGAGAGGGAAAATAGAATGTATGTTAGAGGCTAGGATAGCAATGGTGGCAATTTATGGAGCATTTGATAGAAAAGGGAATATCAGACAATATGTTGACCCTCCCCCAAAATATGTAAAGTTCACGTGCAATTTCTACATGTTGAAATGAAAGAATATGTAGCTGATGTTCACTCTCTGGTGACAGCCATGAACACAGTTTTAGCAGCAAAGGTTATCCCATTTATTTCAGTCTTTTGTACGCATTTCTGGATATTGGGAAATTCTGAATTTGCTTTTGAATTATTACTTATTTATCCCTGGTGTGTGTGGGAGGGGGCGTGGATAATAAGAGTAGGAAGGAGACTGGGGAGGGGAGGGGCTGACAGGAACCAGAATCACTTGATCCATGTATGAAATTGTCAAAGCACCACTTCAATGCAAGTTATTTAAAAAGCCAAAATTCCGTTCTGTCAACTAGCTGTTTTCACTTCCACCATGTGAAGCATCAACTGCTCTTTTTTTTTTTCATCAAAGAAACAGATTGATAGTGGCATCTTAGACAAGGTTGTTCATTTGAAACCTTAGGATGTTTTAATGAAGTACTGGCCTCATCTGCTATGAGACCCTTAGGAATACCTTATTTTTCAGTTATCCAAAACAAATAAGCATTCAAGGCCAGAGTGTAGAATGGTGATTTATGAACACCCTGAAATCAAGTACTGGGCACACGCGCGTCGTGGAGTGTATATGTGAGGGAGTGTCGCTTGTTGCTTATGATGTCATCAAAGAAAAGCAACTGGTTGCATGAGAAGACAACACTGATGAAATGGAAGAAGCTGTGCGCTGAGGTAGGCCACTGAAGGCGGCGTAGGTGTGGAGATTGGGTAAATGGTTCAATCTGCTTCATCATTCCTGAAAGTTAGCAGACAACCGAAATATTTTTCTGCCTGGAAGACTTCTATTTATGTAACTGTTGTTCCCTGTTTCAGCGAGCCTTCTGTGATCTGGCTAGCTCAGAGTTTTCCCTGAACTGGTTCCAAACAAGCACTGTAGCCATGCTTCAGTCAGAGAGACACGACTGTGGGACCACAAAACGTGGCAATGTGATAGGTAGTTGAGCCTTCTGGATGGCGTCCCACTTTTAAATCAAATTTATATTGCTTCTTTCATGTGCCTGGTGGCTCGTGGGTCAGGCCAGGCCTTCTCTCCTCACATATGAAGTTTATCATTATTACTTGGATTGTTTTGGACATCCTGGGAGCACGGTGGGGGTAGCATGGCTGTCATCAGTGCTGTTGCCACAGCTCGCTAAGGCCACACATGCCAGCAGATTGCAGCTTGGGGAAGCAAGCGTTTCCTCTGAAGATCTGCTCAGGTTTTCTTCTCTGCCTTTTAGAGTAGACCAGTTGTCTGTCCAGAGAAAGGGACAGACATGGGGAAAGTAGGTATCACCCCACTGACAGTATTCTTTGTCTCTTTCCTTTAGCTTGAGCCCCAGGTGAGAAAGACTTAGGGCCTCCTCTGCGTTAGGACTGATAATGAAAGCATTGTGCATCCTGTCAAGGTGGTGCAGGAGGGGTGTGTGGAGGAATTAGTATTTTTTCTGTTATTATGATTATTATTACTGTGTCATTATTTGGGCACATGGTTCTTCATAAGAGGAGCCAGAAGATGAAATTACAGATGTATGGTTAGAGTGCTGCTCTACTTTACTTTTTCTTGGCCTGGCTCCTGGAACAATAGCATTTAAGGAATATAAAAATCAAACACAGCTAGGTAGTAATTTTTGTCTGCATTCAATTGTAGAGGCTTAGCTCACAAGCAGCATAGTCCATGGTCATGGTTATGTTTATGCAATGGACTCCTCTCTCTTTCTCTGTTTTAATTTTAGAAGGCAAATATATTTCTTGCTTAGAGCTGTTTTCTCCTTTATGTGTATTGGTCCGTGGATAAGACTTGCTTGGAATCTTAGACTTAAAAAAATTGGAATTAGTTAGAGTAGACATGTGTAGTGTTTTGGGAGTTGGGACACTGGGGGGTGAACATGGCTAGGGGCTCTTTGGATCCTTACTTAAATGGACCGCATTGTCAAAACTGAATTATCCAAACTGGTTTTACATAATGTGGAGGTCTGAGCCCTTTGTTTTCCACATGGCTAGGAAGTAAGATTCAGTACTGAGTTCATTGACAAGAGCTTTACCTATACTTAATTATTTGCCTTACATTTTATTTATAGTGTTTGCATCAACCAAAACTTATTCATATCCAAGAGGGCTATCCACTGTGGCTTTTTTTTAAATTTTATGAGGGCTTTTGAACATAATGATTGGCTACTTTCTATACTAAGAACAGTTCCATTAATTTAATCACATTTTTTTAATTTCAAATAAGTTACTTGGGCTGTAGTATTTAAACATGAGAAAAATAAAGACCCTAAAATATACGTTGTATGAACAAAAATTTTAATAACTTCTTGGAGTAAATGCATATTACAAAATGCGATTATTGGACATTACCAAGGTCAAAACAATCAATATTGAATCATATGAACTGGATTATTAAGTACAGTTGTACAATCCTGGAAAATAAAATATGGGAGATTTTAAAAATTAATTTATTCATATTACATCTCAGTGGTTATCCTATCCCTTGTATCCTCTCATTTCTCCCTCCCTCCCAAAATATGGGAGATTTTTTAAAAAAGTCACATCTGTATAGTTTTTAAAAAATATTTTGGTACTATTGGTCCTACTATGAGAATTTAGCTCTGTTTTACTGGTTTTTTTTTTTTTAATTAAAAAACAAACCTCTTTGACTCATTAAAAAAAAAAACTATCCTTAAAAAACAAACAAACTGTCTTTCATGTCTTCAGTGGCATTCTTTAATATGTCACTTCAGGGTGAGGTAAAGAGGCCTTGGGCCATGTTGAGAGGGAAGCCCCTAAGTAGAGGCTTCCCAGGGAGGAGCTCTGCTCTCCTCCCAGTCTGACTGGGAGCATACTGTATGCTTTCCTGAGAGTCCCTTGTGGCCCTTAGGACAGTGTTGTTAATGGTGGCTTTCCCATACTCAGGGGAAGGAGGTGATTTTCAGGACATCACAGGGCCACCCCTCATGCCCTTTTGAATAGCCTGTTGTCAAAGAGAGAGAGAGAGAGAGAGAGAGAGAGAGAGAGAGAGAGAGAGAGGGAGGGAGGGAGGGAGGGAGGGAGGGAGAGAGAGAGAGAGAGAGAGAGAGAGAGAGAGAGAGAGAGAGAATATGAGTGTCTTCTGGTGCTCTTGAAGACTCATTTTCTCCTTACTCTCTTAGACTGGCGTGACATGGAGCATTTAGTCCACAATTAGAATTAGTCATGTTATCCTCAGCCAGCGTTGCTTGCAGCTTTGCGTCTCTTTGTCATATCTTAGAGCGGAACCTACCCTACAGTCTTGCAGACACCTTCCAAATGTCAAATTGTTATTTTAGTAAACCACAACGGCCTGCCTCTGTATTTTTAACCAAGATGAAATTAATAAGATTGCTATGGCCCTGGCATTAATTAGTAGGAGGATTAGCGCCGTGTCGGCTAAAATGGAGGCGTAAACAGTGTAACCTTGCTACACGTTTGTTTTCACACCACTGAAAAATAAATAAAATGAGTCTTAGGGTAGGGATTAAGTTTCTCTTGGCTCTAGATAGCAGATGCAGTTGGAATGCAGCAGAAACAGTGAAGTATTAGGGAAGGTATTATGTAAGGAATAAAACAAAACCCACATCCGTTCCCTACCTCATGGGTATACTTGGTCCTGTCACACTAGTCCCACTTCTGTACTTAAAAGGGGATTAAAAAAAATACACCCCTGTCTGTGCTCTTTTTCTTGGTGGTGGTCAGGACAGCTGAGTCTTCTGTGGAGCGTATCACTTGGCTGCCGTGCACAGATTAGACAGAGTTTAATGAAACCTTGCAAGGGCCCTGTCATTGCACCTCAGTGATCCAACAGCTAAAAATACGAAGGAGACCATGCGTTTCCTGGTCCCGTAACCGGAGTCACATGGAAGAGTCTGGTCTCCTCCAGCCATCCAGAATGCCAGTTCGAGGATCCTATTTTTGGATAATAGCAACTAGGTCTGGCTTTCCTGCCTCTTTGGGCTCCCAGCACCCCTCCACACCATCATGCTTATGGTTTGTCATCGTTGTCACTTAACAGACGAGCTCTGGGCGATATCTGGCCACCGTGGACTGGACTGTGCTTTCTGACTCATCCAATAAATCCTGTCCATATAAAAAAATATTGTCATCTTCCGGTCTTGCTGCGAATGGACCACATGCTGCTTCTAGACTCACATCTGCCTCATCCCATTCTGCCTTCCACTCCCTTCTGCCCTGTGGGGTTTTGTTAACATGGCTTTTGTAAGCGTTAAACATCATTTAAACCCTTCCACCAACTGCCTCATCTCGACCCCAAACCCATCCCCTGTCTTCCCATGGTCCCTCTATTTTCTCATTTGGGAAAACCCAATTAGGTTTTTATTTCTGTCTGTCTGTCAGTCAGTCTGTCTGTCTGTCTGTCTGTCTTTGGGTATGGTATATGCATGTACTTGTGTGTGCTGAGGACAGAGCTCCACAAGTGATTTGACTGCTCTTTACTTTTAATTTTTGAGACAGGGTCTCTCACTGAACTTGGAGCTCTCTGGTCTGCCAGACTAAATGGCCAATGAGTTCCATGGATGCCTCTGTCTCTTCCTTTCCAACACCGGGGTTATAGATCTGTGCATCTGCCCCTGGCTTTTACGTGCTCTGGGGGATTTGAACTCAGGTCCTCATGATGGCTTGGCTAGCTCTTTAGCCACTGAAATATCTCCCCAGCCCTCAATTTAGTTGTGCACAATAGTCCTACCACGGAGCAACCCAGTCATGGAGTAGTACTCAGCTTAGGAGCTGGGCAGTGGGCCTTCATCTCAGCCTTATGTAGTTCCATGGCCACTATTCTTTGGGTGGTCCTTTGGGAGTCCCCCCACCCTACCCCCATAACATTTCTGACTTTGCTGGCACCTTAGGAGACATTAAGCTATGTCCTGCATTTCTATGAGTCAGAGATGTGTCTGGTTCTGTGCTGTCCCCAGTAAAATGGGAGAATTCATCACTTATCAGAGTGGTCAGTGGTTGTCGTAGGACATCTGTGTATCACTCATTTCCAAAGCTGTTGTTTCTCTGGATGCCTTTGTCTTCTCACTGTGCTGGGGCTCGAACCTAGAGCTGTCTGTGCATGTCAGGCCGGCCACTGTGCCTACCTCTGGGCTTGAGGTCCCACTAGCGTCTGTGGGGCTCCCTCACAGAGGGGCCTCTCCACAGTGCTGCAAGCCAGGGATTTGAAACAGCAGCATGAGAGGCTCTTTGGAGCGGTTCTCTGTCCTCACTCCCTCCTGCCCTTTCAGCTACAGGAGCCACTCAGGACTCACAATCCTGCCTGTCAAGCCTCAGGAGCCTTTAAAAGGATTTCTCAAAACAAAACAAAACAAAACACCCCCTCCTGAACTCGAGATTAGCCACTTAAGCTCATTAAAGTTCCTTTAAATACTAAAATGTTGGGCTCCTGGGGGCTATCCCCCCCCCAAACCATATTTTCATTCTTAACATTGTTGTCATTCACTGTGCAGCAGATTAAGGCCAGCTCGCTCTGGGTCCAGAATCGTCCCCCTCTCTCTCAGCAGGAGGGTCCCAATATGTCTTTGTTTGAGCTCCAGGACAGCCTGAGCTCGAGGGGCCACTGGAGCTGGCACAGCCCGGTGTTTCCATCTTTAAGGTACAGGAGTCTATGCCTCTCCTTAGAAAAGGGCCCAGAGAAAGAAATGACTGGGCAGCCAGGAGGGCAAGAGTGATTTTGCAGGGTTCAGAAGCAGCAAGTCACTCAGTCCTATACCAGTCACTGGACAAAACTGTGAACAGGAGAGCCCTGTGGTAGTCTGGCTTTAAAGAGCCAGACCTTTTCTTAACTGGCAGGATGGTGAATTGTGTTTTGGGGGCCAAGCAGCAGCGCTAGAACCCCCTGTGCATATCCCAGGCCTTTCTGACTCATCACAGCGCAAAGGAGGATTTTTATGGCCCCACCTGCCTTGCCTGCTACCCAGAGCATCTCTTCAGAAGCCTACAGTAGGTCCTCCCAGTTTTCCTGCCCTCAAGCTGGCTCCGGGGGAGCTAGTTTTCTGGTTGTGACAGTGGAACAAATCCTTTTTAACATAACCATCTAGAGTTTCCTCCCCTGCTGTTCTCTCTCTCTTCCCCTGGCTTTCTCCTCCTGGCCCTCCTCACAGTGTGGCAAGGATTCCCTTTATTCTTGTGTCTCTGTTAGTGAGAGCCACTTATCTCCTTGGGGATATGGGCATAGTTGTTAGTGCCAGGGGTGTAGACTTAACAACCCCGAAGGGAAGACCGCCTCAGGAAACCCCGTCTTGTCTTCCCACACCTCATCTTCCCCGAGGACAGGGCTCATTCTAGGTGCCTTGGTTCAACTACAATAATACCTGTCTTTTAAGGCAACACTTTACTTGCCTTCTGCTCTAAACCCATCTTGAGAATTGTTACATTTTAAGTTACCCTACATGTAGACCAGAGACTCCCTTACTGTCAGATTGCAAAAGGATATTATAATATCATTCACGTTGGGATGTAACTTAACTATTTGTGTGAAGACACTCCTTACTTGGCATGGCCTTGAGTCAAAAGAAAGAACATCCAATGCTGAACTCTAGACCCTGGAATGGACCAGTAACAGACGAGACAACTTTGCACAGAATGGGCGTAGCAGCACCTCACCGGAGGTTCCCCTGTTTGTCTGTCTGCTATGCTGGTTGTACTTATGCACTCACTCATCTTTTCTCTGGGTTTTATTTTGTCTGTGCTTACTTATTGGTCATGTCATGTCATTTCAATAGTCTATATTCATAGATGAGAGCAGTAGACAGGTGGGTGTGAATGGCCTGGACACATTATGACCCTCTCCAGAACTGGAAAAGTATTTAATCATTTTTCTTATTGTTAAGAGATGTTCTCAGTACAAGTCACTCATCTGTCAATGTTACACCATATTATACCAACAGCAGAGACCATAGAGGATCACTGCTTACTAGCTGGATCACCTGGCCTGCTAATTCTTTCTTCCCTCCCTCACTCCTTCCCTCCCTCCCTCCTTCCCTCTCTCCCTTCTTTTCCTTTAAAAAAGTAATTAGTTATTTTTTATGTGTACCAGTGTTTTGCATGCTATGTCTGTATACTATTTGTGGGCAGAACCCACAGACAGAACTACATCTTCTGAAACTGGAGCTGCAGATGGCTGTTTAGCAGCCACGTGGGTGTTGGGGATCAAATCCAGGTCCTCCAGATGAGCACCCAGTGCAGTTAACTGTTGAGTTGTCTCTCCAGCCCCTCAACTAGTTTTTTGATACAGGCAAGGGCTGCTTGCCTAGGGGTAGCACCACTCACAGTGGGCTGAGGCCTCTGACATCAGTTAACAATCGAGAAAATGTGTTCTTGTCCTGCCCTCAAAGCAAGCTGAGAAGGCAATTCCTCAGTTGAGAGTTCCTCCTCCCAGCTGACTGTAGTTTGTGTTAAGTTGACAAGGTTATTGTAATAATTATGCCATCGGAGCCTGGGGTGGTGGTACATGCCTTTAATCCCAG
This sequence comes from Acomys minous, assembly GCF_964271855.1. NCBI lineage: Eukaryota > Metazoa > Chordata > Mammalia > Rodentia > Muridae > Acomys > Acomys minous. The sequence goes on along the minus strand of NC_140483.1, from coordinate 25,811,889 downwards.
CACTGGGGGAGAGGCAGGTGGATCTCTGTGAGTTTGGGGCCAGCCTGGTCTACAAAGCGAGTCCAGGAAAGCCAAGGCTACACAGAGAAACCCTGTCTTAAAAAAAAAAAGGAATTAGGACATCAACTCAAGAGGCCTTTGGTCAGTCATAAAATAATATATAGGACTGTGTATCGTGATTGCTGGTTTTTATACAAATAAAAGCCTAAATCTATTCATTGGAGCTGTACACACAACATCATGTGACTGTTAGGAGCAGAGTCTCAGGAGCCAGTGTGTCTGGGATCACATCCTTGATGTTTTCTTGGCAAGGGGGGTCACTTGCTCTTTACAGATTTCTTCTTCCTATAATGGGGTGATAACAAGCCCTGCATCCTTGGGTCATTTTGGTTTAATACTCCTAAAGCATGTAGATCGATGCTTGGCTCATAGAAAATGCCATAAAGAATTAACCAATAGGGTTAAAAATGTATCCTCTTTCAAATTTCAAAGGACCTTTGCATATATTAGGGATTGATCCTTTATAACATTAAAAAAAATGGCCAAGGAGAAAATGTTGATTTGCCCCTGCATTTGTACCCGAGGAAACTTAAGCTCACAGAATTTACTCAAGTTATACTATGGGCAGAGAGAAAAGCTGGGATGCTTTCTCCAGCCAGTGACCCTGGCTTGATGGCCTTTCCACTAAAATCCCGCCATCTGCTGCTTGGGTTCTGGTGTTCACACCCCGGTGAGGTCACAGTTCTCAGTTCGTCTTTTTGACCGAGCTCTTGGAAAACAAGTTCCCACCTGCTGGATTCTTGTGTTTCAGGCAGTCTTCCTAAGGCAGCTGTTGTAGCACTCCATGGCTTTCAAGGGTTTGTTTTTTTTCAATCAGGCTATTGCCTAAGTGTTTGTGTGTAGAAGCTTCTGGAATAAGCTCATCTTCATTCCTTATCAAACTGCCCGACAGACACAAAGCCACCTTAGCCCATCCTTTTCCTGGATTGTGCTGTGTATATTAATCTATGATGTGCATCTTGCCCAGTTGTTCCTCCCCCTGCCTGGAAAAAGGAGGATGAGTAACAGAAGGTGATCAGCGTCCGTCTCCCTTCTCCCAGCTCTCAGGGTTTGCAATGGCGACTTTTGTTCTGCGAGCCTGCCTGCACATTTGGCAGCAGAACTGTTAAATATCAGATCCAGAGGCTTCCAGACATAGCTTCCATTGGGACCAACCAGCAGCTGCCTGTCCATCCCTCAGATAACCCCTTTCCAAGTTTTCTTCGGGATGCTGTTGCTTTTCTCAAACAAAGCTCAGCCACGGCTAGAAAAGATTCCCACAGTGTCCTGCCGAGGCCAATTTCTAGAATCAGTGTCATCTGTCCTGTTTGGTGGATGTCACTTGGCTGGGCTGATCTAAACGTGACCGTGGAATGCTGGTTGTCTCAGAAACCACACATTCCTTTGCTGTGTTATTTTTCTCTCCATGGCCCAAGACTTTTTGTTTCTTTAAAACTAGTTCCAGCCAATTTTAGAGAAAACAATTGTGCACATGAATTCAATCTTTGTAGTGTTTAATAAAATGAGATTGCAGGTGGTGCATAAACAGTGAGGATTCACCTTGTTTAGTTGTAGGTAGATTTCTCAAATTTGAGACTAACTGGACTCAGACAGGTGGTTAATTAATGAAATTATTCATTTAATCAAGCAGACAGGTATGTAAAAAGAAAACAGAATGCAGATGTGTTAATAGTCTACCACAGACTATTGATAAGTGCAGATTAAACAGCATTATGGCCAAAGTAAAAATCCAGGTTAACTAAACCCCTGTGTTCTGTGTTATTATGGGAGATTTGTAATCTTCAGTATTTGTCACAATTTGAAATATCTATAAACATCTACATATAGTTTTATACTCCATGTCACCACCATATCCCAAGACATAGGAGGGAAAGGAACTTCCTATCATTCTAACTCTTTATCTCTAGCATCTTGTACAACACTAAAGACATTTTGGCTACAGAGATAGGTACATTTATCAATAAGTGACTGCTTAGAGGTGTTGAGAAGGCTTTATGGAGAGCTGAGGTTAACTGGCTCTTAGAGGATGGATGGGGATTCAGGGTAGGGCAGAGCGTAGAGGGTTCCAGAAGAAGCATGTGCAACTGAAGAGAGTCCCCGGAAGAAAGGATGTGCGTTCCAGTGGTCATTAATCGTGGGGATGGTGCTAGTGACACCACTGTCAAATACAGTGGAGGTCGGGCTGTTCGTGGACGGCAAACATAGTACCAAACAGTGAGGAGCATTATGTGACACGTGAAGGATTTTCAGCTATGTCCCACGGTTAGCAAGCAGCCAACAGAGCTATCTCACTGCAGTAGAAAGGCGTGGCCCTCATTCCCCTCCCCCCCCCCCAAGAGTGATTCTGGTGGCAAGGTGGGGCACCAGAGGGAGCTTTAGAAGAGACTGGTCAGCAGGGCCAGTTAGGCAGCTGCTATAGGCTGTGAGAGAGGGTAAGGATACGAACTAAGGAGGAGGCCTTGGAAGTGGAGAGCATAAGCATGATCTAGAATATTCCTGATACAAGGTTGGCTAAACTTAATGACTTTGAGAACCGGGGTGTCAGCAGTGGAAGGTTGGGTGATATTCTAGAAGGGAGGAGATGATAAAAGGAGTCAAGAAGTGGAGCGGGAGTTTGGGGCAGGCAGAGGTGCATAAGTGAGGATATGCTGCTCTCAGCTGGATGGGTCCAGAAGGCAGGCATGAAAGGAGCTCTCTGGGAGCCAGCCCGAACACACATCCCATCAGTGGTAAGAAGAGGGTGTCCAAGAGGATGTTGCATAGACCAAGGAGAGGGCAAAAGATGTGCTTTGGGGAAGCACTGTTTTCCTGGAAGACTAGGGTGACATTCACCGAAAAGCACATCAGGAAGGCAGGGCTCAACAATCAGGACACTTGTGGGGAATTGGTAATCTGGAAGAGAGTAGTTTTGTCGGAGCATAGGGTGGGAGTGGGGGAGGAGGCCGGGCAGGATTTAAGAGGATGCACAGCGAAAAGAAGCCGGAAAAGCAGAGTAGGGAGATGTGGCCAAGTCTTGAGAAGATGGGTGGTGAAAAGAGGGGAAGGCAAAAAGATAGCATTTGGGGGTGAGGAAAGAGTGGGGAAAAGATGTTTGCAAGTAGGGTAGCTTGAGGCCTCTTGATGTAGACCGAAGATCAAAGAGAAAGAAGAACACCCATCTGCAAATGCCTGAAGAAGGGTCACGGGCCATGCAGGGTGCAGGCTCTGCCTGTGGCTCATTTCCCAGGATAAATCTCAGAGCCTCCCTATGCCAGAAACTAGTCAAGTGTGTTTGGGAAAAAAAAATAAAACACCAGCCAAAAGCCTATCAATTGAAGAGCTTTGGCTTTCTGTGGCGTTTGGAGGTATCTCAAAAGAAGGGCATGGAGGATGTGGGACAATCCTCCTTTCAGGTTATAGCACCCTGGCTTGGCCTCTTCCCCTATATAATCACTATTTTATAGTCTTGTCCTCTGCTTGATGTAGTGGTCAGTCTACTGTTGCTATACCACAACACCCAGGACTAGGAGCTTTATAAAGAAAAGAGGCTTATCTTGTTTGAAGTTATGAAGACTGAAAGTCTAAGATCAGGTGGTCTCATCTGTTCGGCCTAATGGTGGATGGCATCATAGTGGCAGAAGTAAGTGTGTGCAGAAGAGATCACATAGCAAAGTGGAAGTCAAAGAGAGTTGGGTTGGCTTGTCCTCTTTGTGACAACTCACTCTTACGAGAATGGACTAGGGTCCTTTCCAAGGGCATGCCTAGAGACTCAGCTTCTTCCCAGTAAGCCTCATTTCTTAAAAGCTCCACCATCTCTCACCCTCATCACGTGGAGGATTTACCTTCTACCATAAGCACCTCTGAGGAGTACACTCAATCCACAGGCAAACCCTAGCACTTGTCCCCAGACTGGAGGCTGACTGATTACAGATGGGTGAGCTGTAATTCTGTCTTTGGTCTTTGCTTCGTCTAGGTGGGCAAATCATTTAACCTCATTAGACGATCCCATTGGCCATTTACTTATTTTATCTTGAGGCTTAGAGGTGTGAAGTACAAGGTGTGATCAATAGTCACTGTTTAGGAAGAGGCTGGCAAAGCTGTGTACAGTTGGATGGGGGTTCTTAGGATGAAGAGCTCTCCACGCCTTATAACCCAGGAAATAAAGAGACAAGGACATAAGGGGCCAGGCCTCTTAGCTCAGGAGAGGATGAAACTGAGCCTGGTATTACCAAGGCTGCTGAGCGCTTTCTTGTGGCCAGTAAATATAGTGGGAAATATATTAGTGATGGGTTATTTGATATCACAGATACCTAGCTGATTCATGGAATGAAATTTTCCTCTTGTCAACTGGTTGTTAGGGCTTAGTTTAGACTGAGCTCAAGTGCTAGGAGGGAGCTGTGAACAGAGATCTATCTATAACACAAATTACAATACTTAATGATGTATTATTTTTCAATTTCCCTCTTGACAGTTAAAGAGCAGGGGCCAAATGGAAAGTACTCTTTTAAATGGCAACATGGACACAGTGGGACTATTGAAAAGCCATTAGTAGCCAAGCCTAGTTAATATGAGCTCAGGTAAATGCTACCCACCACAGGCTCCTTTCCCCAGCTCAATTACTGATGGATTTAAAGGACTTCCCCTAACACACTCTTTTAAAAATTTAATGATGTTTGGTATTGCAGAGGTTACGCATTGTACTGTTAAGGTGAAGTGATTTCAGCTTCGCCTTGACGTTGCTGGCTAATCAGAGAGGGAAGAAGGTCTCAGAGCTCATGTTTCCTGTGATGTGGTAAGACTCGCCATCACTGAAGTCACATGCTGGAATCCGGGGAGCTGACGTTGCTGACTTTGCCAGGCTGTGTTAACGGCTGAGGACAGGATGCTGCAGGACCTCCTGCAGGTGGCCGTCTAATATGACTGATATCCATCCTCTGGGTAGTACCTGTTCTTCCTAGAGATGAGGCGTGTTTTCAGAAGATGCTGATGGGAATCGGTATGTCAAGGCCTTAGTTCGATGTTGTCAGTGTGTAAGAAGTCACTTGCAGGCACTTGCAGCTTCCTTCAAAGGGAAGCATGAACTCTGAGTTGCCCTTCCTGTGTTTGCGCACACACAGGCATGGGCACACACGTAGGCGTTGTCCCCCTTCCAAGGATCTTCATACATGGGACTGATGGATGTAAAGTATGAGGGTGTGTATTTCTAGGAAGCCAGATCAGTAACTCTTGGGGAAACCAAGTCATGTCCTCAGATTCACCGACACCAGGGTCGAGTCAGTGATAAGGTAGCTTAAAATTCAAGGATATCAGCGTACAATGAGTGCTCTGGAAATGGAGGCCTGTACTGGGGTCCCAGAAGAGTACACTGTGGAACTCTGTGACACCTGTCTGGAGTTTCCCAGGTAGGTGGCACCCATCTTACCAAGTGTACACAATTGAAACAAGGTAAGACACTGACAGCCTTTTGCAGAATCGTGCTGCATTCAGAAATCCTAGCATCTAAGGACCATTTCCAGTCTCAGAGCTCAATTTGCAGCAGGATCTACTGTCGTTGGTTCCTTATTTGATTATTCTGAAGTTGGAGTTCAGATTAGTGTATATATATTTAATCTCCCCCTCTAAAATGAGAAACTATCTTCAGTCCTTGTCTTTGCTCTTTGTTCTAAAATCAGCATTTAATTAAAGACGCTTTAATATTAAAGTAAGACTTAGAATTATGGCCTTAACTCTTGGTTTTGATCAGTCTGGAAAATAACCTCATTCATTTATTTTATTTTTAAAGATCTATTTACTAATTATTTATACAGTGTTCTGCCTGTATGCCATAAGAGAATGCCATATTTCCATTATAGATGGTTGTGAGCCACCATGTGGTTGCTAGGAATTTAACTCAGGTCCTTTGGAAAAACAGACAGTGCTCTTAACCTTTGAGTTATCTCTCCAGCCCCTAATTTCATTCATATTTTGTTTAAATTAAAATTCATCAATCATTTGGTATGTGCTAGGCATTTTTTTGTTGATTTTTAGGTTAGAGTACAAAGTTACCCACCCTGTCCTGATTGGTTCTCTCTCCACTAGTTAGACTTCTTTTCTGCTTTCTTTTCGTATGTGTTGCCTTGTCCTTTCCATTTCTCACCTCCTACAAGAGTTCTTCCTTTTTTTTCCTAATGATCTCCGTTCTAGTTTTATAACGTAAGAATGCTGTCCTCGGCATTGTCATAGATACTTGGACTACAGACCACAGTGAACAAAGGGTCCCCGGCCTTGTGGGGTTTATACTCAAGAGGGAAGAAAGATAATAAACAGAGAAAGGCTTTTGGCCAGGCAGCCCCTCGCTGGACTCCTACTCATGTGTTTACTGATGTGTCCACCTTTCCCTGCTCCCACCTCTGTTTGCTGTTGTTCCGCACTCCTACACTCCCTCTTTCCCCATAATCTCTTTATTTCCTCTCTCCCCACACCACCGTCTAGCATGTGCTGGGCTCACTTCTTTGGTTTGACAGTGTATTGCCTGCTCTATAAGCCTGAAAATTCCAGGGGTTTTCATTGCCTTCCTCTCTGCTGCGATGCCTGGAACATCACAGGTCCTTGGCGATTGTTGTAAGGCCTGGAGGAGCTAAGCAAGGGGGAGAATCCAAGGGAGCCTGGAAGAGTGAGTCTAGGGTATCCTACCTGAGCTGGTGTGTGGCGCTGAGTGCCTCGTACGGAGATGGTGAGGGTGATGGAGGAATGATTCGATTGAGGAGTAGATGGCAGCAAGGTTTTTTTGGGGGGGGTTGGGGGTCACGGCTAAGGGCTTCTACTCATTAGCTGGGTTGTTGTTCTTTGTAAAAGGAATCACATAAGCGAAAAGCCCAGCAGTATTGCTTTTTGGGAACCCTTTGGATTGGTTTGAAAACTGAATTGTGCTTTAGAATATTCGAGAGTCCTTTGAGTTGAGTTATTTTCTGGAAGATTGTGTGTGTGTGTGTGTGTGTGTGTGTGTGTGTGTGTGTGTGTATGACATGAAAATAGAAAGTAGCAGGGGCATTGTTGGGAGAGAAAGGTTTCTAATGGTAGGGGGACTCTATGGGAAGCAAAGGTTCAAGTTGAGGTAGAGGAGGGACAAGAAAGGTAGTTTGTAGCTTGTTATGTGCAAAGTACAGTGATATATGTTTGCAAATGTCATAATGAAGCTGTGTTGGTACATCAACTAAAAACTAATTTTTAAAGAGGGTTAGTGATCTGGAAGAAATACCAAGCCCTAGGTATGTTCTCCTGTGGTGATTATACCACTGTGCGAATGGCGGACTTCCAGACACATTGTCAGTCCTGGTGCTGCAGCGTGGCTTCAAGTCTCAGTTCTGATAACGTGTAAGGAATGTCTCCTGTTACAAAAACCCAGTAACATCCCTCTGAGCGCTGTGGAAATGAAAGCTTATCTACATCTGCCAAGCATCAGTAAATAGCCTTAACAAATGGTAGCAAAATTATGCTGATAATTGACTTGCTCATGTTTCCAACAGCAGCTGGAGACCATGCCCATGTGAACAATGTTATCCCCCTACCAGAGGGTCTGTTTGTGGCATTACCTTAGACCTTTGCACTGCTTTTATAAGACTCCTCAGTGACTATAGAAGGTAGGCTGATGTGTAAAGTGAAAACAGACCATCAGATTTGAATAAAGAAAGATGCAGAACAAGTGATATTTGTCTCGAGAACCTCCTGGTTTAAGGCAAATGAAATGCCAGCATTGCAGGTTCTTAGGAACAGACTGGTAAATGTCAGTGTCTATCCGTTACATGAATCCTACACTGCAAGCTCTCCAGCACACAGTAAGCACAGCCTTCTTTTCTAATTGTGATCATTTGTTGAGAACAAAGGTGCAACTCGTTCAATGGCTTGGTTATAGCCAGTCAATAGGCAGTGATGGGCTTGGATTTCACAAATGTGAAAATTTTAGGTATGAGGTCAATGGGACTCCCTCTCGGAAGATGTATGTGATGGGGGTACTAAGTTGTCAGGCCACTGTTTGTTAATAGTACATTAGTGAGTAGAACACACATGCAGCCAGGGTTTAGATGCACCGCTGACATTTATCAGTTTCTGCACATTATGTGTTTTCTCTTTCACAGGAGAGTTCAAAGTCTTTTGAAATGTACCTCTAGGGCTGGAGACTTAGCTCAGTAGTAGTTCAATTCAGTTGCTTTGGTTACCTATTTCAGGAGAGTCACAACTGCCTTTAAGTCTAGCTCCAGGGGATCTGAAGCCCTCTTCTGACTTTCACAGGCACCCACATATATGTGAATGTGTGTGTGTGTGCGCACACACACACACACACACACACACACACACACCTCACCTCTGGTTTTCACAACCTTTTTACAGACTTACTTTGTTAGTATCATGAAAAACTGGACACTCAATACTGAAAGCCAAGGCTAAAGGACATGTATTAAACGAACTAAGCAAATTATTTCTAACTTATTGCTATTTTATGCATTTCCACTTCCGAGTCCAAACTATTTGACATAAAAATGTAATGCAATGTAATATCCAAGTTAGGATATACATTAACATCGCTGTCAACAAATGGTATGGTTCTTTTTTTGTCAATAGGTGTCTTTATTCACGTTGCATCCTGGTTCTCTCCTCATCCCTCTTTACCTCCTAGTCCCGCTCACCCCCCTTATCCCCCAGTCTCCTCACATATCCCTCAGGAAAGGGGAGCCCCACTTCCAGTCCACCCCCCCCCCCCGCTCATCAAGTTGCATCAGAACTGAGCACTGCCTCTTTCTCTGTGGCCTGGCAAGGCAGTCTCACCAGGGGGAGGTGATCAAAAGGTTGGCAACAGAGTCCATGTTACAGACAGCCCCCGCTCCTCTTACTAGGGGACCCACATGAAGCCTGAGCTGCCCATCAGCTACATCTTTGTAGGGAGCCTAGGTCCAGCCATGCACTGTAAATGGTATGTTCTTAACACAATTCAAGGGAAAAGAAAAAAATTAAACCATTTGACTTATGGGAGAAAATGCCTCATGGGTTACTCCATTGGTTCTTTGCCTTCTAGTGTGTTGGCTAGGCTTTGTCAACTTGAAACTAACATAGACATAATTTGGAAAGAGGGAGTCTCAGTTGATAAAGGTAAAAATTTAATGTTCTAGAAGAAATTTAGCTTGCCCTAGATATCCCCCTGTCTCCACCTCCCCCATATGGGATTACAAGTACAAACTGCTGCCACGTCTGGCTTTTACATGAATAACAGGGATCCGTATTCATGTCCACAGTACCACAGGGCTTTGTGGCCAGCTAGTCAAGGGGAATCTATGAGCTCCAGGGCCAGTGAGAGAGGCTGTCTCAAAAAATTAGATGTAGAGCAATTGAGAAGGATACCAGATGTTGACATAAGCTCATACACACCTGCACACACAGACACACATGTGAGCGTGTACACACACCAATAAGTAAAATGAAAACTGATTTACCTGAAACCTGAAGGAATATCACCATGAGTAAGGTAGAATTTAGCAGAGACTTAAAGAGTAAAAACTGCATTTGGAGCAGAGACAGGGAAACCCAGGCAGGTGGGTCTGCAGAAATAAGCCTGGAGCGATAGAATCTTCACCCACTTGAGATGGGAAATAGAGTCTGGAAGAAGTGACGTGATTGTGCCAATGTCCTGTGGATTTTAAGTGGTGGATAGTGGAAGCAGGCTAGCTAGGCTTTCTCAGGGGAAGCACAGCTCTCTCTCTGTGCTCAGTCACAACCTCCTTACCTACAAGGGAAGCCTGGGGGCACTGTTCCACTCATCAGGCTATGCAGAAGGAGCGTGCCCATCTCTTCCATGAAGACTTAAATCAAAGCAGTTCTGATGCTCATTGTATAGGTTTAAATCACCATCCAAGAATAAGTACAGGGAAGCTCCATCCAGTTGACAGAATAAATGTTAACTGAGAGTAAGAAACAAAGGATGTTCTTACCTGGAAATTATCCCTTCTACTGACTCTTCTGGATTTAGGCACACATTAAATTTGACTGTTAATTGTTGTAAATGTATCCTGAGTATGAAATCATTTACTTACTATATGCATATTCTTTTATATACATGTGGAATCACCGAACTTCAGAAATGGAAAGTACTGCCTGATTTCCTAACTTGTGTTTCTTAAAGTTAATCTCCTGCAGGCAGTACATAGTTGAGCCTCACTTTCTAAAGAACTCAATTTTGATAATCCCTTTCCTTTAAGTCAGATATCTAGTCCATTAACATTAATATAATGATTGATAGAGCTAGATTTAGGCCTACCATTTTGCTATTTGCTACTTAAATTTTTTGGAGGGGAATGATGTAATGCTATAATTTTAAAAAGCAATAAAATTATTATTAAAAACTCTTCTATTACAGAAAACACAATAATCAAGGACAATCTCAAATTTAAAATAATTTTATTTTTCTCCTCCTTTTTGATTAATAAATTTAACATAGAATTTCATTTTAATTTATTACTTACTACCTTTTCTACTATACCCATTTACTTTAGTTTTCAATTGCTTTTAGTAGTTGCCCTTAGGATTGCAATATGCATTTTAAACCATGTACAATATATTTGGTATTGATATTTTACCACTGCAGGTGGCGTGTCAGACTTTGAAACTAATAAATAAATAAATAAATAACTTATTTTTTCCCTTCTCTTGTTTTTTCTATGGTTGTCAGTGGTTTTCTTCTCTCTGTTCTTTGAATGAAAGACTTGGATTGATCTATCACTCACATTCTTTTCCATTTCCAGTCTATTGTTAATTAATCTGGTGAATTTTTTTTATTGCTGATGCTGTGCCTTTGAGTTGCAAAGATGCACTGTTTAATATAAGAGCCATCACTAACATGTGGCTATCTAAATACACATTAATTAAAGTTGAAGAAGAATAAAGATTCCTAAGTTGTGGGGGCCTTCTTTATAGTATTCAGTGAGCACAAGTGTTTAGTGGCCCCTGGTTGAACAGCAATGATATAAAGCATTTCCTTCACTGTGGAACATTACATTGGGGTTGGGCATATATCTCAGTGCTAGAATACCTACTTAGGACAAGGGAGGTCATGGGTTCAGCCCCCATCACCCGGAAAAAGAAAAAAACAATGTTTTTATAGAATTCCCTTTTGATTATATGTTTACAGTTTGGATTTCTCGGGGATGGTGTTTCCTATATTTTTCATATTTTTAAAATATGCTTTCATTTGCATCATTGGGGATGGATATAATACATATTTTAAAAATCATTATCAGCTAATAGGCCATTTTGGGGTTGGCCCTCATTGGTCAGCTTTGCTTTAGAGTATAGACGACGTTGGCGATTGTAGACTGTATCCGAGGAGGCCTGAATTTGTGTGTTAATTTTTTTCTCAATACTCAGTCCATTTGGCTGAACTCCAATTGCAAACTGTTTCTCTGTGGTGGGATACTGCTGGGATTTCAACTTAGGTTTCTGATTGCCTGTTGGGTTGCTCGGGGTCTACCCAGGCTGTGTGCGGTTTAGCAGTCAGGTAGATAACTGGACAAAGCTTACACACAGAGCTCGCGATTCCTTTTCTTTGTTTTAAGTCCAGACTTCTCATGTTCTAGATGCTGTTTTTGCCCCCAAAGTTTCCCCCTCATTCTTGCAGTCAGTAAGACTCTTTCTTTGTTTTTGTTGTTCTTTAATTTTAGTTTCTTAGTCACTCTGTGTGACTAAGGTGGAAAAACAGTGATGCCACCAGGTTTAAACTGCCCTTCAATGTCTTCCTTCCTTTGGGCCACTGTCCATTGTGTTCCCATAGGTGTTTATTTTGTCCCGAGAGTATTGTTACTTGAGGAATGTTGGTCATTACTCAGACATTCCTGAAAGAGGAACAGTGTCTCACACTTGATATAACAACTTATTGTGTGACCTTGTTGCTCACCTCGTATACCTCAGCTTTCTCATCTGTAAAGTGGGAATAATACTTATGAGATCACTGGGAAGATGAAATAAGGATGAGCATACTAAGAGTGTAGACTTGTTTCTGGTGTAGAATAATTCCTCCGCACCAGCTCTTGTTTGTTTTTTCTGTGAGTTCAATCTTCTCATGTTTTATCTATGGAAGTGATTGGAACCCAGCTCCCCAGAGGGGCCAATAGAAAGTCCATTGAAGTATCCATTGCCACATTAATAACATTAAAAAATTAATATGCTATAGCTAATAAGGTAGTTTATACTTCCCTGATTTTTTTTTATTTCTTCAGGAATGGGTGAGAGAGCAATGTGACAGCTCCTGTTAAAACCAGCCATGAATTGTTGTTTGTGTATTTCTTTATCTTTCAGTCACCTTGTTTTTTTGCAAGGCTTTTAAAACTGTTGGATATCGTGTGGTTTTGTTTTGTTTTCCCCCACGGGACACTTTCACTTGAACCACATTGTTTTCTTTTTACCCTTGGAGGAGAATGTTCAGTGTCAGCCCTCGATCCCGTGCACGGCATCGCCTTCCCGTTCTAGTATCTTATGGAATCCCGTTCAGGGTGGCTGATGTGTTCTGGGGACAGAGGCCCTGTCTTGCTTACAGATGGTGGTATTCCATTTACGGTCATTAGGACCAACTTCATAGAGAAGCTAATGGTGCTGGAGATTCAAGACCATGGATGCCATGAATCTGCTTGGTGTCAGGAGTGGGCACTGGAGGGAGAGATCCCATGATCAGACAGGAAGCCGGAAATATTTGGCTTGGAGGGATTGACTCCTGTTTTTTTTTTAAAATCATAACCCACTTTTTTGATAACTAGCCCACATTCCAGGAGGACTACACCTAAGCCAGCCTACGGCGACCCTGGTGCTGTAGTTGCTTTCCACAAAACCTCACCTCTGAGTGTTCTGTCATGTCACATTTTAGTCCTCATATGGAGAGTTAATCTTCTAACACACAGATTCTTAGACAAACCGCATCCAAGCCAATAGAGGCCAGGTCAAGCGTCTTGGCTTTTTGCATGGCTCCTCTGAGTGGGTGACCTCTGTAGCTCTCGGTTTTGGGCCCTCTCACTATCAGACAGGCTGTGGTCCACGATGCACAAACTTCAGCATCATTTTGTACCTGGAGATGCTTACTCCACAGAGACAAATTGCTTCTCCGTTTGCTAGTTGATTGCTTTCTGAGTGCTACTGGCCCTGGGAGCTACGTTCTTTGCATACAGAGTAAAATACAGAGAGCAGTGAAGGAATATGGTGTAAATATTTCCTATTCCTATTCAAGAAGAAACTTACAGGTGATTGGAAAGTTGAGATCTGCCCCATGTTTTACTCTAGTTGTGCCCTCTGACCATTTGAGAGGGCGCTGGATCTCTGACACTGCACTTAGCTGACTCTCATTTTGTAAAGAACTTCCTTCTATCTTCTTTCACTCCAGTCCCCTGTCACTCAATCTCAGCCCTAGAGGCAGAACAAAACTGTGCGATTTCAGGGTTTCCTTGTTGTGCTCTCCAAGAGGCGATGGCTCACAGCAGCGCTGGTCTCTCCTCACCCCTGAGACTTCCCCAGGAAGGGCCTCTCCAAGAGACCTCGTTGCATCACAGCTTTAAATTACAGTTGGCTCCTTCTGGAGCCACCTACCTTGTTGCAGGGGAATTGGTGTGAGCACCTGGCAGGAGGAAGGCTCTCTCTTCCCAGCTGGGTGGCATATCCAGGCCCTGTGTGTCACCTGTGGTCCAGCTTGGGCAGCACGGAACTGATTCCTGAGTATGGGACATTGGAAGTGGCAAAGGAACGCGCCATTTGTCACTGGCCTTTTAAAGGTGAGCTCTGGATTAGGATCTGAAGTGTGGGGCTCAGCTCCAGGACTCGGCAGCAGCCTAGACCAGGATTCCTGGTGGTTTTGCCCATCAAGGGACTGGCATAATAACACAGTAGTGTCTTTGTCTCTGTCTCTGTCTCTCTGTCTCTCTGTCTCTGTCTCTGTCTCTGTCTCTGTGTCTCTGTCTGTCTGTCTGTCTGTCTGTCTGTCTGTCTGTCTGTCTGTCTCTCTCTCTCTCTCTCTCTCTCTCTCTCTCTCTCTCTCTCTCTCTCCTTCTCTTTCTGGATGACCCAGGGCTTAATTTGACTGCTCTGTATTCTCTGAAACACACACACACACACACACACACACACACACACACACACACACACACACACACACAAACACACACACACACAGCATGGGTCCATGGTTGGCTCAGAATTATAGGCAGAGGAAGTACTCGTTGGTTGGTTAGAAGGATGTCTTCTGCTGTGAGCACTGTTTCTTTCTGTTGTCCCCCCTGTAGTCCTTCACCACAGTTCTTTCAACCTCTCTTTTGCTCATCTCCTTCCAGCCACGGAGCTCCTCTGTGCCCTGAGTTTCAGCTGGCATCTCTAGGACAGCGACATTTTGATGTGAAACATACTCAGTTGACTTCTACCCTGGCCTCCGAACCAAGGTTTTCAGCAATCTTTTGTGTGCGTGTGTGTGTGTGGGGGGGCTGTTGATGGCAGAGATGCTGAGCCAATTTGGGTATCATAGAGATCCTCTGCCAGCATCACTGCCACAGTGGTGTGGGTGCTACTCCAAGCAGTGTTTAATGTTGAATGTTATCCCTGGCGTGACCGCTTTAGCAATTTCTGACACTGCCAGGTTCCCCCTGTGGTTGGCATCATCTTTTCCATTTCAGAACTACTGGATGTAGTAATATCCCTAAGGTGGTAGCTACACGGATACTGAACAGGCCTCGGGGAGATATGTGAGTGTGGTCCTGCAGGTTTGCAACCAGAGGTGCTGACAGGATGAGGAGGTGCCCAGGGAAAGCCAGGGAAGAAAAAGATGTGGCCACTGGCATAAAGGAACTCTGGGGACTATGAGCCAAGGCTGCAGTTCAGGGGTTCCTTTAACCCAGCTAGTCTAGTCACTTGCCCTCACGGGTCTTTAGTGTCTCCATGCGTAAAGCAAAAATTTGGCCCTTAAGTGAAACCTTGAGGCCTATGCTGTCTGATTCTCCCTCTTCCATTTCCCGACATTGACCAATCCAAAAGGACCCCCGTCTCCACGGGCTGAGTGAGTTCTCCCAAGGGAAGGAAGGTGTGTGTGAGAGAGAGGAGCGTGCTCACAGGCCATCCAGAAAACAGTTATCCTTCTTATGATCCCGATTTGCAGATATTCCAGCCGCTCCTGAGAGAACCACACCTTGCCTAGAGGTGCAGAGAAACACTGAGCCTCAGATGCTTTCCTATGGAAATCAGACTCTCTGACAGCTCGGGCATGTCCAAACCCCAAATATCTTCCCTCCCATTTCATCCACAGGCTCCCCCCGCTCCTTCCCCTTAGCTACTTTAATCATCATCTCCAACTAGCCTCCTCCAGCCTATTGGAAAGAGCTAGGAGGCCAGTGATGGATTTGACTGAACAGTATGTAATATAAAAGGGCAAAGCTGAGCCTGAAGGGACCAGGGGCTGCACGAGCTCCAATATTGCTTCCTACAACAGGGCAGTGCCGGGGACTCCCTCTGGGATTACTCACATATTATTACTGCCACTGGTAAGGGTAGGAGAGGAGGGGGAGGCAGGCAGTAGTGGGGGAGGGTCTTGGATAGCTGCAGATGAGGCCAAGAATAACAACAACAACAACAATAACGTCAACCTTTTAATAATAGTAAAAATAGCAATAATTGTCTTTTCCGGGTTTATTAACTTTGGGAAGTCTGGTTTATTAACTCTCCCGGCTTATTAACGCCGAGAAGTCTTTGCTCGTCACAGCAGATGCCCGAGGCTTGCTGGTGTGTTTGAGTTCATCAGTCTCAGGCTCTCAGAGAGAACGAGAGGCAAAGGAGAAAGGGGAGGAGGGAGGCACAGTGATATTTGAAGTAATTAGAGAGACTTTATTGAAATCAAATGCGCAGGCAAGAAATGGTAATTAACTGAGAGGATGCGCCATTCTCTCTTATCCAACGACCACTGGGTTGTCACAGATAATCCTCATCTTGGGAGCACTGGGTAGCTTGTGAACAGGCTGTGTTGGAAGGAGTGTATGCATATTCCAACTAGAGATCTAACGTGAATGGTGCAGGGAAGATGGGCATGCCTGTCTATCCATGTGAGGTTATTAATTGCTACAAAATAGAATAAAGGGGGAATGGATAAAAAAAAGATAGAATGGCTTAATTACAAATTTTAGTTCCTGTCCCTAACTATCCTGTGATCTGATGTTGACTAAGGGAGAGAGAATCCCTGGTTATATGGATTTGGAGGTCGGATAGGCTTTTGTTTGTTTGATTTAATAATTATAATGGTCAAGCATAGCATCTTAGTAGTAAATATAATTTTTGAAACAGACATCGTATTGGGATTAAGAACCTGGTGGGTTGTGCTTCCTCTGGTTCATTTTGGGGTGTACAGTGGCCTTAGAGGGTTCTAGAGATGTGCTGAACTCCTGTGGCTAGGCAGTGGGTAGGGGTTCCCAGGAAGACTCCATGACACCACCTTTCAGATTGGGGTGAGTCTTTTGTTGCGACACTGGAAGAACAGGTATCAGAAATCCCCCTTGTAGTAAATATTTGCCTGCTATCTACTATACTTTAGTGCAAGGAAGAATGCTGGTGGACCTTATGTTGAGGCCAGAAGACTCTCCGGATTGGGCATCAGAAAAACAAGAGGTGAGACTTCCTTTGAAATTCAGTTTCTTTATGGAGAAGTGACACATTGTGTCTCTTACAGGGTCGGCAAGAGGTTGGTAAGGAATGGTGAATTCTGGTTGCTGGTGTGCAGCATGTAAAGAAAGATGTACCTTTAGGGCTAAAAGCAATTGTTGGTATTTACTGTTATTTTATGATTCTGGGGCTCTGCTTTTCTGCAACCATAGCACCCCTTTCTCCACACATTTCTGGTGGTTTTGCCTTTCGCCCACCCTCCTGGAGCTGGACGGTACAGAGCCACTGTGCCAACATTAACATAAGGATTGCTCCATGTCTGGATGTATTCAATCAGTAATTTCACTTGCAGCATCTTTTGTCAGTTCTTTGAGACTCATGGCCAGAATGCATTGTGGACTTGCAAAGACCCTCCGGTCTTACAGGGATTTACTTCTAATTAGGAATCAAGTGGAGGGCTGGGCTCCTCCTCAGGGTAGAGGGCTGTTCTTGGGTTTGTGAAATGAGGCCTTGACCAGAGCCTTGGGTTCAATTGTGTGGTCTAGGCTTTCACAAGTCCCCCAGTTAGCCGGAGTGGGTGTTAGTCTTCTCATGCTGCCTAGTCTTTGCTCATCCACTTCTGTAGACATCACGTCTAAGCTCCAGGGTCTGTTAAGTAATTATTGCTCTTATTTGATATCCATTTCCTAAATCTAGCCACTAGCTTCAGCTTCTTGCACCAGAGGCTATCTTTCCTACTTATTGGTGCTTGTTAAGCTATTCTGCTCTCTCTCTCTCTCTCTCTCTCTCTCTCTCTCTCTCTCTCTCTCACACACACACACACACATACACACAAATAGGAAATAATATGGGTGAATTTTTCCCATCGATAGGAATAAGAAAGAAAGAGATGGTCAAATAAACCGACAGGCACTTTTCATGCATCTGACTTTTGCCCATTCTGTAAATGTTTCTGCATTGTAGTTGGAACTATGCAGAGAATTAAAACAAACAAACAAACAAACAAAACAAACAAACAAACAAACAAACAAAACAAGACAAGATGTTCTATGCCCTGACACAGGAGCTTGAAGTACAGATGTGAAAGCATTGAGAACAGTGTCACCAACATCAGCAGAAGTGACATGGTGGAAATGTGACCAAAGGGAGACCTGCCGGGGCTGACTGCGCAGGATACAAAGGTGTCTGTCTCTACAGTGGGCTGAAAAGCAGAGTAGCAGAGGTTTCCAGAGAAGATCAGCTGCCTTAGGACCACTAGAAAGCAGTAGGCAGAGCCTGCTGTCCCCTGTGTGCTTAGCAACAGCATGGAGGCCACTAACAGCATTCAGGTACCCAGTTAATACTGTAATTGCACTGCTTTTTAAAAAATTTTTTATCATGCATGAACATGCTAGAAGACAAACCAATTTATATCATACTGGTTTCCCATTTTAAAAAGTCTATTTAAGTCAAATAAGAATAGCAAGCAGTAGGTTACATTTACACACATGAGAGACTCATGGCATGTACTAGGTCTGCTGTGAGAAAAGTCTCGAAGCTAGGGAACACTGGTGTAGATGATGTCATCACTTTATGTATGTTTGGTGCTTTGTGGTTAAATCTATCACCTTCTGCATACTAGGCAAGTACTATAGCACTGAGCTACAGCCCCAGATATGTATGTATGTATGTATGTATGTATGTATGTATGTATGTATATATTAAGTTTTATTATCAGAACTACTCTATAATGTAGACTTGTCAGTATCATCACTCTAACAAGAACTAGAACTTTAATACAGACATTTATTAATCAACTTTGCCCATTTCAGTGAAGTTTGGAGAAGACAAGGCGACTAATCAGTGGTGGCTTGGCCTGGCATCGGAGCCTGGCTTTTTGATCCCATTATATTCCAAGATATAAGTGAGGTTTTCTAGTCAACAGGAAAGGCCTTTGGACAATGGACTTCAGGAGTAACTGATTGGGTTTGGACACGAAGGGAAAAACAAGAGCGCACTGGATTGGAACATAATAAAATATGAATTGAAAAATCAGAGAAGATGAAAGAGGGAGGAAGACTGTTCAGAGCCAACATGCAGAACCTTGGTGGGTTATTTCCATTTTGAGTATTGAGGTAAAATGCATATGACATGAACCTGAACCAAACATGGTGCTATATACCTATTAATCTTAGCACTCAGGAGGCAGAGGTAGGAGGATCGTTGCAATGTCAAAGCCATCCTGGTCTGTATAGTGTGTTCCAAACCAGCCACGGATACATAGCAAGACCCCATATCTTACCATTTTAGTTATTTAAAAATGTAAAACTTGTTAATAATGTCAAGGCTTGGCACTCTTCCATAGGAGTGGGACTTGGATTACTCTGCTATGCTTGCAGACAGAAGCCTAGCAGAGTTGTTCTCTGAGATGCTCCACCCAGCAGCAGTTCAAAACAGATGCTGAGACTCACAGCCAAACATTGGGAGAAGCATGGAGAGTCTTGTGGAACAGTGAGGGGAGGGAGAAAAGGACCTGGAGGAAACAGGAGCTCCACAAGAAGACCAACAGAGCCAACTAACCAGGGCCCAGAGCAGCTTGGGAAGACAAAAGCCCCAACCAAGGACCATGCATAGACTGGGCCTAGGTCTTTCACACAGCTCAGGCTTCATGTTGGTCCTTCTAGTAAGGGGAGCGTGGACCCTGCTGCCTGCTTTTTGATCACTTCCACCTGGTGAGACTGCCTTGCCACGGCACAGGGGAGAGGACGTGCACAGTCCTGATGTGACTTGATGTGTTGGGGCGAGTGTGTAGGGGAGCTTTTCCCCTTTCTGAGGAAAATGGGAGGGAGGAATGCAAGAGGAAGAGTGGGACTGGGAAGAGAGGAATTAATTAATTAATTAATTAATAAAAAGAAAAATGTAAAACTCAGTGGTGTTGAATATAGTCATAATTTTATGTAATCATCACTCTGATCTAATTCTAGAACATTCAATCATACTTGAAGGCAATCTTGTACTCATTAAACAACCCCTCTGGTTTCTCCTCCCATCTTAGCCTCAGACAAACCCTCCTCTGCTTCTATTTCTGCAGATTTGTCTATTTTAAGTAGTCTATGCCAATTGAATCTTATAGTGGTGGCCTGCAAGTGTGGCTTCTTTCACCTAGCACTGTGTCTTGAAGGCCTCTCCATGTTGTTGTGAATATGGCTGTATGTATTTATAATTAAACAATAGCCTCCTCTCTCTCTGCCACATTTTATCACCCATCCTTTGATGGACATTTGGATTATTTTCATTGTTATGCCAATGTTACTATGAACATTTGCCCTGCTTTGGTCTTTTTGCCAGCAGTGTGCAAGGCTACCTCCACATCATCAGCAACTTGGATTGTTACCATCCTCAGATGTATGAAGTGGTCCCCTTTGTGGTTTTGATTAGCATCTCTCTAATCGCTAATGATGCTGAACATCTTTTCATATGCTTATCCATGTCATCCCGAAAGTGATGTCCATTTAACTTCTCTCCTTATCTTTTAAATGAGTAGGGCTTATACTTTGTATTTTTGTGTTTGAACTTCAAGAGTTAATCAAATTTCTGGATACCAGGTCTTTATTAGTTCTATGACTTATAAAAAAATTATCTCAATCTAATTCTATAGGTTGCTTTTCATTTTCCTGGTTGTATATGTTTTTATTTCTGAGGGTACCCTCTCTTTTTTCATTCTCTTCTTCTTCCTTTCCTTCCCTTCCTCCCTCTGTGTTCAACTTGTGAATTTTATTTTCTTTCTTTTATTTCATATCCAATAATTCATTACCAAAGTCATGAAGACTCACTCATGTTTCTAGCAAGAGTGTCCTTAGTTTCAGGTCTTTGTTCATTTGAGCCAGTCAAGTGTGATGTGAAGTTACACACGGTGGGCCCTTGATGATTGAACTGAAAGTGGCATTAGAAGGTTTATTCTGGAAGTTAGCTTTGGCATGAAATAGAAAATCTGGGAGGAAATAAATACACTACTATATACAGAGAGGAATTGAATCCTATGGGTTATCTTAAAAAGTTTTATTAAGATATAACTCTCATACCCCAGGAGTCACTCTTTTGTTGAATTGTATAGACGGCTCAGTGGATTTTTAGCACATTCAGAGCTGTATGACTATCACGTTGATTTTTATTATTAGAATGTGATTGTCACCACCTAAAAGGCACCCATACTTATTAGCAGTCTCTACCTAGCTTAAAAGGCTTCATATACACACAGTCTGTATTCATCCTGGCTCTTGATTTTAGAGAGAATAAATGGATTGCAATACCTATACTGAACTTGTACTCAGTGTCTTAGCTAAAAGTGACACTGGGCTGTGCTTAAGACCTTAATATATGGAAGACATCACTTTATTGTGGTAGGTCAGATAGGCAATTCTCTCTTTATTCAAGATTATTTGAGTTGCATGGTTTAGGTGCCGAGTCATTTATGACTGCCTTGTGTGTTCATGTGTGAGGGTGTACATATATGCCTGTGCATGTGTGGAGGTCAGCGGTTAAGGTTGTGTGTTTTCCTCAATTTCCTTGTTTTTTTTTTTTGTTTGTTTTTTTGTTTTGAGACGTGCTCTCTCACTAAGCCTGGAGCTTATCGATTTTGCTAGAATGGTTGGCCTGTAAGTCTCAAGGATCCTTCTGTCCTCACCTCCAGTACCAGCATTACAGATGTGTGTCACCATGGGAGATGGAGATCCAAACTTTTTGGCAGGCATTTAACTGACTTAGACATCTCAACAGACCCTACTAGGGTCTGTTTGTGTGTATGTGTGTGTGTAAGTTGATTTTCTCTTTCTCTTTTTAAACATGTATTTCTGGAGATCAAACTCAGGTTGTCAGATTTGCAATTGTTCATTTGAATAGTCCTGTGTGATAGAATGCTGTTCCCACCTTTTGATGTAATGCTAACATATGGAAACTTTTCCTTGTATTTCAAAAGTAGTTTAAGTCTACTACAGAGAGAAAACAACATCCCTTGTTATCCACAAAAGAATAAAATAATCTGAGTGGAGGCAAGAGACTATAGTCTCTAAGGCTGCTAACACAGACCTGTAGCCCCAATAAAGTGGGGGTCTATGTGCTTGAATCCTATAACGTTTACTAGGACAGACTTGAAAGGCAAGAAAAACACAAAGAAAGTGAATATCATCTCTGATCCAGATTACCTGCAAGTGTGTCAGCATATCCCCCCACCCCGCCCTTATTCCTATGCGTGTTTGCATCTTTTCACTTGTCTGCTTTTTGTATATTTATTCATGTTTATATACAGTCTCACAAACATCTGCTTTCATTTAACATTACGTTGTGAACGTGCCACAAGTCCTGGGAAGCTTGACTTGAATGGTTATGAAACGTAGTCGTAGCACAATCTAACCATTGCATTATTAAGTAACACTTAGGTGGCCTTCAAGGTGGCCTACAAATATTGTATTTTGTGTGGACTAGTTTAAATACCAAAGAACATGATTGCTAGATTGTGTGAAAAGAATGTGTTTAGTTTTGTTTTTTTCAGACATGCTCCACCTCGCCCTGCTCTTTAGTTTTATAAGGAACTATCAAACTCTCTTCTAAAGTGGCTGTGCCATTTTTTATGGTGGTGTAATATTTTGTGTTCTTAAAATATGTATTTTGTTATAGCTTGGATTATTTTCTACACATTATTAGAGGAAGGCTTATGCTATGTACACTCACCTTTTAAGAATCTCTTTACATCTGTCTCTGTGTTAATTTCCAGGAATTTCCTGCAAGCTTATCCTCCTTTCAGCAGCACATGAAGGCAGGAGGCTCTTTCCATATTCCCTCTGTTAACCATAACTGTTTAGAGAACTTTTTTTTTTCCGAGACAGGATTTCTCTGTGTAGCCCTGGCTGTCCTGGACTCACTTTGTAGACCAGCCTGGCCTCAAACTCACAGAGCTCTGCCCGCCTCTGCTTCCCTGAATGCTGTGATTACAGGCTTGCGGCACCACACCCAGCTTGTGTAGAGCACTTTTAGGCTCACAGTCATCGTGGGCTGATGGTGCAGAGGTTTCTATTGTCCTTACATATACCTGGCTTCTCCCATTACTGTTTCCCTTCAGAGCATCACACATGTTAGAGCTGAAGACCCTACACCAATGTGTCATTGTGCCAGGATTCCTGGTTTACACTACGATTGTCTCAGTGTTCTGTAGTCTATGCTGTGGGATGATGACATGTACCCACAGTTACGACATCACACAAGATGCTTCACTGTCCTAAAGTCTTTTGTATTGTGTCCCTGCATCCCTTCCTCCTAACCCCTGGGAATGAAGAAAATGTCAGAGAGGGGCAGGACCATGAGGAAGAGTGGAAGGGAGCCCTTCAACTCTCCCCAAAGATTTGCCTTTTCCAGAATGTTGGGCAGGTGGGATCAGGGTATCTGGCCTCTTCAGACTGACCTCTTCAGTTAGCAAAATAAAGCTCCTTCCGTGCCTTTCAAGGCTTGACAGCTCATTTATTTTCATTGCTATCAAAACAAAATCAAAACAAAACCCCAAAGCACCAGAATACCCAAACACCCAGTTTTATCCATTCCCAGAAGATGCTTTGGTTGCTCCCAAGTTTTGTCATTTGTGAATAAGTTGTTGCAAACTTGTAGGCTTTTGAGGAGACACAAGTCTTGGTTCCTGTGGGTGTGTATGGAGGGCCATACTTAGCTGCTAGGTCATATGGAAAGACTTGTGTAGTTTTGTCCTGAGAAGAAAGGCCATGCTGTTTTGCATTCCTCTCAGCAACATAGATCCTCGTTAGCATATGGTATCATCAGTGTTGCTGAGCTGGCTACAGCACGAGATATGCTTGTGATATTTTCACTCTTTTATCTACCACTTTTTACTTATAAACATTTGCTGGTTCGGTAGTATTAAATTCCATTTCTATGTTGCATATGAGTTCAAATCATTTTTCAAAAGCTTGTTGGCAATGTGGTCTTGACTGCTTTGTATTTTGCTTTCTTTTATAGACTTGTGGTTATTCCCCTCCATTTGTGTATTTTAACAAACTCTTTTTTAATTTATTATTTATTATTATTTTTTTTACAAATTCTTTATTGTATATATTAGATGTTTTTAAACCAGTTTTTCATTTAATTTGTAAGTCTTTTAATCCTAAGTATACATTTTAGTTTATAATTAGAAGCTCCCATCTTTTCTCCCATGAATTATTTGTCAAGTTTTAGTAAAGAAACATGCATTGTGCTGTGTTTATATGTGTATAGAAATCACACAACAGTCAGAAAGGAGATCATAAGAGTGGAGGGGAAGTCCTTAATGGAGGATGGGAGAGAGAGGGCGATGGGAAATACATGACAGAAAGCAGAAGCAGGGACCATCTGAGGGAAAGAGAGCAACCAACCGAAGGGGGGCATGGTAGGAGAACAGTCAGCGAGAACAAAGTGTAATGACAATTGCATGTGAAAATGCAGTAATGAAACCCTTTACTTTGTATGCTAACATAAAGCTAATTTTAAAAATTCACAATTAAATGGCCAAGGCTACACAGAGAAACCCTCTCTCCAAAAAAAAAAAAAAAAAAAAAAAAAAAAAAAAATTCACAATTAAATTTTGCCCCGCACTGGAGGGTAATAGTGAAAGATAGACAGACGTGCCAGATAAGGTTCCCTATTTGATAGAGCCTTGGCTTCCTGTAGTTGCATGTGTGTGCACGTGCACTTGTGTGTGCATATGCTCCTGTGTGTGCACGTGTGTGTGTGTGTGGTGTATGTGTATGTATGCTGGTCCTCACCTGTGCAGCTGTGTGTGTAGACCAGAAGTTGACTTCAGGATGCCTTTCCTCAACTGTCCACCTTATGTTTTTGAGGCAGGGTCTCTCCTGGTGATGAAACTTGCTGTTTGGGCTGGACTGGCTGGCCAGTGAGCCCCGATGATCCTCCTGTCTCTGCTCCCCTAGTGCTGACTTTGCAGACACGTTCTCCAGTGCCTGGCTTTTACTGGGAATCCAAACTCGAGTCTTCATGTTTATGTGTCAAGCCCTCTACCTGCTGAGTCATCTCCCAAGCCCCCATCTCCTGCAGGTCATTCTTAGTTCTGAGGCTTTGCTTTTTTACAGCTGACTGTTCTGCATATTTAGAATTATGACTGCATATAGTCAAGCGGTGAAGTTACCTTGCTATCCCCAAAATTTAATTTTTTGACATCTTTCGTCAATTAATCAAGCTCTATCTCTATTGCTTTTTCTTACATGTTGGACTCCCTTATCCCCAGGGGAATTTCAGGGGTACTTAACTCGTCCATTGATGGGTCTGCAGAGTCTAGTGTTGACAGATCCACACTATTTTAACTTTTGCCTCTTCATAATTTCTATTTTACTACCTGGACACCATAGCTCCTTTTTGTTCTTCTCAATTCATGCATATTATGCTTTTTATTCGTTTTGTCAAGTTGGAGGAGTAATATGCTTGGAATTTTGACTGGAATTATCTTAAGCTTTGAGAGGGGATTGCTTCAGTAAGCTAATCTTCCCTCCAGAAACACATCTCTCCATTTATTTAAATCTGCCTTTATGTCTCCTTCCAAGGTTTTCATAACGACGATCCCACATGTAACTTTTTAGGGTATCCCCACATGTTGTATAAAAAGCAAAACCCCTTCTTTATAGAATAAAATTTATTATTGATATATTGTTTGTGTCACTGTATTTTTCTGCATTTGTTAATTTTTAAAGCTTTTCATTCTTTCAATTTTATTCAGCCTCAGGTCTTCACTGCTGTATCTCATTCTTTTCTATGATTGTGTGTGTTTTATAAATATTGCAAAGATGGGATTTCTTAAGTGTTTATATAGTAGAACTTAGAGACCATTCTAGGCTTTAAGGAAAAATAGATGACTTTTGAATTTTTAATGAGGTTCGAGGCTGACATTCTTTTTCATTATTTATTTATTTTTCTGTGTGGTGTTTGCATGTGTATGTGCACATAGAAGCCAGAGATCAACGTCAAGTAATTGTCTTGCTCTATTGTCCTCTCTCCCTCCCTCTTCTTCTCCCCTCCCTCTCCTCTCCCTCCCCTTTCCCCTTCTCTCCAAGGTGTCTCACTGAACCCAGAGCTCACTGACTGACTATATGACTGTACTGGCTGTCCCTGGGCTCCTCCTATGTCTGCCTCCCCAGAACTGACTGGCGTTACAGATTTGTATCACCATACTTGGCTTTTACGTGGGTATTAGGGATCTGAGCTCAGTTTCCCATGACTGCACAAGCATCTCCGCAGCCAAGGTTGAGGGCATTCTTTATCGTGTCGGCATGCCCGGCTGCAGGTTTAGTGGATGCCGTGTTGTGTATATGTGGAACAAGGGAGGGGCAGGAGCAGACAAAGGGGAGAAGGAAGGGTAGGTGAGTGGGGGGAAAAGGGGGTGTTGTCGGGTGAAATACTTTCAGCTTCAGAGAATAGAAAACCTAATTCACACAAATTTGGCCAGAAGGGAATTTTGTTTTCCCACACAATATGACGTCTGGAGGCATACTATACAGAGACGCGAGGAGCGCTGCCGGTAACACCAGCACCCGTTGCCCTTTCTGTATTTCTTTTT
The DNA here is from genome assembly GCF_964271855.1 of Acomys minous. NCBI lineage: Eukaryota > Metazoa > Chordata > Mammalia > Rodentia > Muridae > Acomys > Acomys minous. The sequence continues at coordinate 25,785,635 of NC_140483.1, read as the reverse complement.
TTCAACCCTGACCCATAAGCTTTTGTCCACATGGCTTCATCATCAGTCCAGGAAGGAAGGTGATTGGGGCCAAAGGTAGAGGGCAAAAGCCTAAGCAAATCACCACAGCTGTACTCCAATGTCTTGGAAAGCCTAGAGAAACAGCATGGCATCTTTAAAAAACAAAAAACAAAAAACTCCCCCTAAGCCAGAGTCAGCAGATTGATTGTATCCTGGCTTCTCTGTGACCTGGGCTCACACAGACAAATCAGCTTTCTGCCTGGGGGTGAGCTTATCAGTATAAGAAAACAAAATCATTCTCCTTTTTTCCTTCAGTTAGATAATTTGTTTTTAGTCAATGAATAAATCACTCTTTCCTCTTGATTTTTGTGGTGTTATCATTAAGTTATTGCTATTATTTTTGCCTGAACAAAACCCTAAGATGTACAGGATGTCAAAAAAGGGTATCTGGAAATAGCAAGAAGTTGGGCGCAGTGGCGCACACCTGTAATCCCAGCACACAGGGAGGCAGAGGCAGGAGTGTCTCTGAGTTCGAGGCCAGCCTGGTCTACAAAGCAAGTTCAGGCCAGCTATGGCTACACAGAGAAACCTTATTTTAAATAAAGGAGGGGGGTGGTGGTAGCAGGGACCACCATCAGTAACAGATGACTCCTTTGAAAAGGAGTTTCCACCATGGTGCTAAGAGCAAAAGGCTGAGAGCTATCATGGCTCCTCTCAAGCCAGCAGGAGGAAGACAGAGCACATACCACAGTGATTTAGTGCCCTCCCAAGTGTTTTGCTTCCTTCTCTGCCTTGGGGAAAGAGAAGTGCCTCGCTTCAAAGTTTTATTGGGAAAAACACACTGAATCACATTGCTTTTGTGGCAACTATTAATTGCTTCCTGAATTTATACAGCATAAATAAAATAGGTTGCCAGAGAGCGAATTACCCAGTGGATAAATGATGGGTCATTAATGTAGCCTTGACCTCCAAACCCAGAGGATGACGTGAGATCCGAGAGAGCTCTCAAGAAATTTACCAGAACCCATTTCAGCTGGAGGTGATGTGTTTTAAATCCCCCTGCAATGCAACGAGAGGAATCAAATTAGATAATAGTTTGCAGAAATCTTCTGGGCCCGCAGCCCTACTCAGAAGGATTTTATCCTCTTACATTATCATGCTCCACGTTTCGGGCTGTGTTACAGTGGTACCCAGTGGAGCCCAGGGTGGCTTTAGTTTTTTCTCACAAGGTCAAAGCTCCAGCTCGCAGATCTGAAATGCTCTCTGATGGGCGGGCCTGCTCATCACTCCTGGTACTTTGTACTAATGAGTAGATTCTGATTCTGCCTTACTTCGAAGTTGAAGATCCTAACTTTGTGTAAGTAAAGGCACGTTCAGCATAAAAGCTGTGCACCCTGCCGCCTCCTGTGCCACGTTATAGACTCAAAGAATTTGGGGTGTCGCTGCCTATCAGTGGCCACAGTTGAAGTCGTTAGTGGGGGTGTTAACCGTTTTTTGTGGATCATTGTATTGCTCTGCTCTGGGATTAAAAACAAAACAAAGACAAACAAACGGCAGAATTGGAGACTGGGAAAATGTCAGTGGCCAGTGGGGCCCCCCAACCCCATCCAAGGACTGGAATTCAGATACTCTGAACCCACATAAATGCTGAGTGGATGTGGCAGCCACCTGCAATTATAGTACTTGGAAGGTGGAGACAGGGACCCTCAGAGACAGCTGAGTAGCCAATTGGCTGTAGGCTCATTTGAGAGACCTGCCTTAAAGAATTATGTGATGAGCAATCACGGAAGACGACCAGCATCAACTGTGGGCCTCCATAGGTGCGCGCATGTTCACGCCTCCCCATACATGTGTTCCTCTCCCCACATGAACATATACACACACGTGCACGCATAACGCACATACATTAGAAGGGGGAAACAACCTCAAATTGGGCCTGGGGAGATGGCTCAGTTGATAAAGTACTTGCCTTGAAAATATAAGTACCTGAGATCAATCTGCAGAACCTTAAAAGCAAACAAGCAAACAAACAAACAAAACAGAAAAAGAAAAAAGCTGAGCATGGTGACACATGCTTGTGATTCAAGTGCCTGGGAGGCCAGGTGAGTCTTCTCTCTCACTGCATGGCCAGCCTTGTCTTTTTGGTGAGTTCCAGGCCAGTGAGTGACCCTGTCTCAAAAAGCAAAGAACAATATTCACAGTTGGCCTCTTGCTTCCCATGTGTGCATACATACACACCGGTGCATGCACACCTGCCCAGATATGTGCCTGTACACGCATGAACTTACATATACAAATAAGCACAAACCAGAGGGCTGGAAAGTGCGTGAGCTCTCATTTCTGCACTCTTTTAATCTGACAGGGTCCCACCAATTCAACAGGTCAACTCACATGATCAAGGGCTCAGCATGCATGATGTGCACACCAGGTGCTGGATGGGAGGGTCATGCTTACAAACACGAAAAGGGAAGTTTACTACCCTCTTAAGCATTTGCGACCATAAGTGATCTTACTCAGTGCTCTTTGTCCACTTGTTTGTTGTTGTTTTTTGTTTTTTGTTTTTTTGTTTTTTTTTAGTTTTACTGAAGTGATCCTCACTCCTGAACAGTACAGTATGTGCTCTAGAAGACAAACCATAGTCCCACAGAGAACAGAGGCCTTGTGTCCACTGGGACCCAGGTGGGGAGTGGCTGATGAGGAGAAGGACAGGGACTGGGCATCCTCCAGATATTCCATTGTCTGCCTTCCATGCTCTTCTATACTGTGAAAGTGTAGGCACATCTGGCTCCACATCCCTGTGTGTGGCTCTGAGGACACCAACCGTCATGTTCGTATAAACAAGTGTAGGGGAACTGTAAAGTTGCCACCTCTGGCTCAGAGGCTTTGGTACAAGCCTCAGGCCGGCAACCAATCCCAGCCTGCAAATAGACTCTCTGGTTTTTCTCCCTGCCCAGCACCTCCCCTAGTGATCTCTGCTGATGAAGTAGCTGGAAGGGTCCTCCACCCAAGGATGCACACCGTGAGGCCACTAGCACAGAGACCATGGGTTAGTTGATGTCGGGACCCCAGGACTGTACATCTCTAAGATGAAACATTGATGGCTTCTCATCCAGCTGGATGTTGTGGCCTGTGGTCGCAGTGCTGGACTCCCATACTCCATGGTTCCCTCTTCCATTTCCCCACCATCAGCTCATAGCGTGAGTCTTCAGGGCTGGGAAGGAGACATGCTGTGTAGCTCATCCCTAGCTCAGTGTCTGCTTGCCTCTTTCAGTGCTATGGGCTCTTCCTTCTATTTGCATGCACACATGCATACACGAGAAACCAGCACTTGGGCCACTCACTCTAAAGGAAAAGGCTTCTTTCTACCACTCATGAAGTATCTGACCTACTCTCCATGTTACATGTAGTGTGGGCAAGGAGGATGACTTCACCAAGATCTGAACTTGGCTTCGGCACTCTACAAGAGGCCCACAGGAGGACAGCATCCCCGTCTCTCTTGTCAGTGTTCCAAATCTTAGTCTAGCAGAGTTTAGAACGATGCTCTCCGTCACGACATTGTGATGGGGGCCAACTACCAGCTGCTGGCATCAACCTTCTAGAAGAGGGTGTGGCTTTGTGGATCATCAGTGTCAGGAGCGGGTAGGCCTTTTCAAAGCCTTCTGGTGTTGCTATAATAGTTTTGGGGTGTCTCCTCCTGGCTAAAGGGGCAAGTCTTCAAGATTGCTCAGTGGAATGGAGGGAGCATTGTGGAATTGTGCTGAGCTGCAGACCCACAAGGAGTCAGGGTGACAAGGATTTACTTTTCAACTGTTGGATTAAGGGCCAAATATAACACGACTTGGGTAATTTTCACATTGTTGGCTCCTTCGCTACGAGCAATTTTTTTTTTCTAACCTTCCATAATGCCAGCTACCGCTGTTAGCATGTACTTCAAAGCCGGCATTCAAAGTACAAAGCTATGTTCAGGATTTCTGAAGTTCCTGTGCTGCTGTCCCTAGGGCCTTCCACCAAGGTTGGAGTGGGTGGAGATGAAAGGAAACACTTTGTCTATAGACCCCTCGGTTAGCAGGGATGCTGGGAGTGGGGAGTTTAGGGAAGGCGGGTGGGGCCAGCCCAGAGAAGGGTGTGGGGGATTGTTGTAGGCTCTGTTACATCTCCAGTGTGGTTCTCAATAGCTAGGGAGTGAGGAGAGGTGGAGCTGAGATTAGAAAGGAGAGACAGAAGGAGCAGACCCAGGGTGCGGTGGGGGATGTTGAATTAACCGATTAGACCTGCCCATCAGGGCATGTCAAAAGAGACCAAGGTGGAGCTCCAAGCTGTCCTTTCTTGGATAGGCCATCTGATTGTCACCTAAATTTGCAGACAGGTGACAGAGAAAGGAACGTTAGCCGGCCCACTAGCAGCCAGGGTGTTGACGGTCATGGCTTCTGGCTGGGCTGAGGAGGGCCTGTCTGTAGCTGCGGTGTTTCTAAACTACAGCATAGGGGCCGCTGGTTTTTCTTCTGCTAGCTGTACCCTTCTGCTGCTGTAATAGCCACTGAGTGGCGTTTGCAATGTGTGAAGGCACGTTCATGCAGAAATGAGAGACTGTTAATATTGTTTTAAGGGAATGATGCTGAACCAGAGAAGGCTTGAGGCTCTAGATACTCAACTCTCTGGAAAGAGAGGGAATCTGATGAATGAAAGACGAAAGAGAAGAAGTAAGGATATCAGCGATTACTTTAAGTAGATGAAACTTGAAGAAATAAAACATGGAGCTAGGAGGAGCTAGGGCACAAGGAAGAAAATAGACCAATCAGGCAGAGGGCTGGATAGAGGGGGGGTTCAGTCTGCTTCTGTCAAGCCATTGAGTAAAGATGACTTAGGAAAATGCACCACAAACCTGGAAGGAGCCTCCACTGATGACAGAAGTACAAAAATGAGTGGATGGAGTTATTGCAAAGCATCTTGGGAAGTCTGGTTCATAGAAGCAGATCTCAGAAAGGTTCTCTTGTTTTCCCTTTTGCCAGGCTCACTGATTTGCCCTGCAGAAATCTCAGCCATCTCCCCTGTGGTGTCTGTGCTCCTTGACCCCACAGCAAAGGCATCTCCCACTCTTATAGCCAGGATGGTAGTTATTTCTCAAGGAGGTGTTATTTTGTCGAGATGTTTGCTTGGGAGCTGGCTTGCCGTCCTCTCAAAGTTTGCTGCTAACATTCCTTTCCATTGTCTCCTCCTCCATCCTCTCAGCTGCCCAGCTCAGCCCTGACTTCCAAGGAAGGCGTGGAATGGCAGCTGAGGGTAATGCTATGCATTCATCTTCAGGAGACTCATGGAAAGATGCTGATTTCAAAGGGGAGGCTTTTCTGCCCTCTTCAGAGAAAGCATGCTTCTGATAATGCATGCGCCTGTGAGACTAGCTGTTAGGCCCCGCCCCGGTGCTCCTGTGTTTTCTTGCTTCACTTCATCAGGAGAGTCGAGGGAAAGGTGGATGAGGATGGATGTTTATTCACATGACACCTGTCCTGTGTGGTCCCTCCCTTTTGATTCTGTCCTGTCCATAGCTGCTCACCTGTATCTGTATTCACACGCTACACTCTCTTTGGGTCTTGGTGACCATTCCTGCCCTTACCCCTTTATCGCTGAGGGTAGCATTGATTTACTGAAGTTTGCAGTTCTGGGGTACCAAACCATCCTTTATTGCTTTCCTTAAACTTTTTCCATGCCCTTTCCAAACAATGGACGTAAGAAGAGAGGAACAAAAAGGAAAGGAGAGAGGTTACACATGAGTGCTTAACTGTGAAGTTGGTTGTTCACTGTTGAGTGTTGCTCATGAGAGTGGTGTGTTTTAATGACGCTGTCTGATGGGCTGAGCTGAGCTGCAGAGGAGGATGAGCCTATAGTCAAGGCTGTATATTTCAACCGTGTGACTCAGTGGGCCACAAGCTGAAGATATGTTGTGAGTTGCCTAGTTTTCTCCCCCAGCCCTCTCTTGAAATTCTTACAAATGTTACATGAATGCAAAAACTCTTACTTTTAAGGTCTGACCAGTGGGCTCTGCATTTTCACGTTACCAGTGAGCTCCAGGTTTATAATTTTATGCAGGTTGAAGTGGTAGGTGGGGTATGTGCTGTCTTCAGTTGGCATAAGCTAGGCATGTTGGACCTTCTGCCAGTCATATAGAAAAGAAGAGACTAGAATGCTGCTTATTCAGGGAACCTCGTCTTCCTGGTTCCATCTGTTTCTTTGCATTTAATCAACTTCTTCCTAAAACAGTCCACATCTCAGGACTGGAGGGATGGCTCAGCGGTTAAGGGCACTTACTGCTTTTCCAGAAGTCCTGGGTTCAATTCCCAGCAACCACATGGTGGCTCACAACCATCTATCATGTGATCTGATGCCCTCTTCTGACCTGCAGGTGTGCATGCAGGCAGAGCACTGTATACACAATAATAAAAATAACTTAAAAAAAAAAGTCCACATCTCAGTATGAGTTCCTGTCAGTTCTTGTCACATAGAAAAACCAACCTAGAAATGGAGAACAACCCAACTATTTATTTTGTTTGGGCAGGACTCGGCGAGGGTGCCTGCTTGATGGCTCCCTGGGGAAGGGAGGCTCTATTTCCAAGAAGACTCATGTGTGTGATGGGTAAGGTGGCCCTGGCTCTTGTCTAGGAACTCAGGCAGGCCTGCTGACATCGGAGTTGAGGGATGGACACGCTTCCTTTCCATGTGTGCCATGTGTGCCTTTGTGCATGAAGAGTTTCTTGGGCTTCCTATTAACATGGAGGCTGGGTTCCAAACAGGAATGATCTAAGAGATAGGAAATAGGAGCCACTGGTCATTTCAGACCTGGTGTGGGAACTGCAGAATGTCACCTCCACTGTCACAGAGCCCAGATGTTTAATGAGGGGATGTAATTCCAGCCACGCACTGGAAGACTTGAATGACTTATGACCAGACGATCTTTTATCTGTCATAGTAAGCATACCGAATTTATGCATACGATGACGCAGAACGAATCTCTCTGTGAGCCATATCAAACATAGGACAGTGATCAGAATGTGTAAGCCGAATAAACCCTTTCCTCCTCGTGTTGCTTTTGGTCATGGTGTACACCAATAGGAAGCAACAGCTTACTATAGAAAACAAGCCAGGTAGAATGAATTTTGTGGGGTGTCACACGTCTCTGAAGTCAAGGTTACTGTAGCAGACAAGAGTTCAGGGAGCTCAAAAGTGTGAAATGAAGAGGCCAGCAACAGGCTCTAGTCACAAGACTTGGGTTCAAGTTCTACCTGCTGTTTATTGCACTAGAATGCTGGCAGTATGTCATGTTTATGAGGTGCTGGGCCATCTGCCAACGGGAATAATATTGGTGCCATGCAGTTGTTGTGTACATTTAGCGAAGTAGCTTTCAGGAACTGACTATTTTGGGCAAGTGGACAATTACCTTTCTAATTTCTGGGTTGATTATTTACAGAGAATGGGATGGAGCCCACCACCTTCTTCCCGGCACCTTACACAGTAGTTGTTTTAGTTTGGTTTGTTTGTTTTTCATTTTTGACAGAGTCTGTAATACTGTGTGTGATTTGACTTGTCAAGCTGTGCCTACCTAACTCTAAACTCGGGAGCTGATGGTTTTCTTGGGTCAATGGTCTTCTTCGCTCATCAGAAACTGCCAGGGTCCTGGTGGCTCTTACATGCCTGTCTATATAAGCTGTGCAGAGTCATGTAGGTAGTGGGGGTTTCCCCAGCCACCCAAAGAATAAAACACAAGTTGAACCCGTAAGAGCAGTTTGGTGGAATGCATCTAGGGGTAGGGGGCTTCTGTAAAGCAAAGGGAAACAGTCACCACACACACAGAGGCTGCTGTTGCTGGACATGAGGCAGAAGACCCAGGGAAGGTCACGGGATGCCCTTACATCCTGCATCTCCAGTCGGAGGTAACAAAGGAGCTGACAGTCTGCCCTGCAGCCCCCACCCCAGGACTTGCTCAGTTTTGCCACTGGGAGTTCTTGCTGGGCAGAGGTGCCTTCCTTGCCAGGTTTTTGTTATTAAAGTTGATCCCATGTAGCAGAAAGTGGAAAGCAAGCCTTGGAACTCAGCATCCAAGTGGGATTCCAGGCTAGCTCTATAGCAGCGTGTGCCAAGGGCTGGGGGTGGGGAGTGCGCTGAGAGCTCTTCTCTCAGCATTCAGGAGCGAGCCCTTAGCATCACTCACTCTGTCAGGGCATCTCAGTGGTAATCACTTCCAAATGGTGGTGGGTGGGGAGGGGGATCCCCTGCAATCACCCAAGGAATGTTGACTCCAGGCGGAAAGGGAGGGTTTCCATAAGCATCTCCCCTTTCCAAGGGGATGGACGATAGAATATGAGACGTCTCATGAGCCTCTCTTAGCATCATCTATAACAATATTCATGTCAACAAAATGGAGAGGGAGGGAATAGTGATGCAGAGTGATGCTGAGTCTTATCGCTGACCCTGGAGGTGCTTTCAGGGCTAACATCTCACCTCTTAAAAGGATTTGTACCACTCCCAGACTCTCCTGAAGTGGAAACCATGAAGGCGCTTACCCAGGATCATAGTCTGTCTCTAAATGGAAAGGCTGGGGTAGTGAAAAGCACTATGTTCCAGAGTTGGAGGCCAGCCTGGGCTACATCACAAGTCCTGTCCACGAAACAAAGATCAAACAAACACACAAATAACTTGTAGACATTGCGAATGGGGATAAAAACTCATGACTCCAGCCTCATTTTGCCTTTTACTAGGCGTATGATTTTAATTAAGTAACATACTCTTTCCTAGCTTCATTGATCTTATCTTTAAAGTAGGTGTGGATGCCTATTTTATACCCGAAGCTGAGTCTCCATGTAGGTGCTGAATACAATTTAAAAGACTGTATTAAAGGGGCTGCATCTTTCTTCTTATTTTCTCTTAGTGCCCATGATGGCTTTAGCTCCTGACGTGCTGCATACTCACTAGTGTCAGCACTGTATTTAAATCTCATGCAGGGCTCTGCTGAATTCGGAAGGGTTTCCGTTTGTGGTAACAATTACTGCTTCCACTTGTGGGTTAACAAGCCTGATTCAGTAGGCACACTTGGCCCTGTGGCTTGTATGCCGGGTGTTCGACTCCTGCCAGGGTATCTTGATTTCCTTCCAGCTTCTGATTTTCCAAGGATTAACTCAGGATTCCTTGGAGCCCAGTAGTGTTCATATGTGGGCCAAAGACCAGCCTTCCATACTGTAAGTACCGTGAATATGACATTATCTATTGATTGATATCAGACTTGGACATCATTTCTTGTAGAAACGGTATCTGCCATGTATGATTCTTTTTCTTCTTTTCCATCCTACCTTGATGAGCAAACCCTAGAGTATCTTCTCTGGATGTTTGATCTGCCTAAGTGTTTTTTTTGCAACCCAGCCTTTTTGGAACCAAAGAGGAAGGAGAAGGTAGCATTTGTAAGCAGGGTCAGTGGTTTTCACGGTTAGAAGTTAATTTTCAAAACATGTTGCTCTTCAGAGATTGTTTTCATTGACACCCAAACTCCAAGCGCCAGTTCAAACACAGATTTTTTTTTTGAATGAGGTTTGTGCCAATTCACAGTATATCCCAGTCCTTCCTCCTGTGAGGCAGGTTTCCATGAATGGGAACTTCTGGAGCTTTGTGTGAAATGGCCGCACTATCTGACCTGTGTCAGTGAGGCCGCCTTGTAGGAGAACTCAGATCTGTTCCCTGTACTGAGGTTTGTGGGTTATGGGTGAATTAGCTGATATCTCAAGACTGTGGCTGCACAAGTTATACATATATACCGCCTAGAGTTTCCTGTGCATAGAGCATGATCCTGGGGAACAGGTCCTGATGCCTTTGCTCATTGTTCCTCTTGTACAGACCCATTAGAAGTTAATAATCCGGGGCTGGAGGGATGGCTCAGAGGTTAAGAGCACTGCTTGCTCTTCCGAAGGTCCTGAGTTCAATTCCCAGCAACCACATGGTGGCTCACAACCACCTATAGTGAGATCTGGTGCCCTCTTCTGGCATCCAGGCATATATGAAGGTGAAACACTGTATACTTAAATAAATAATTATTTTTAAAAAGAAGGTAATAATTCAAGTTCTTCTATGGCTTTAGGCATGTTCGAACAAGCTGTCCCCTCCTACACCCTCAATTTGGGAGCTTGGCTACCTAGAATTCTTGTTGGGTGTCATCCAACACCTCTAGATAGCAGATATTTACACGACGCGAGCCGTTTTTGGAGCTGGATGTGGTGAAGTTTTGATGTACTGTCTTGAAGAGCAAGGGTTTCACCAGATTGATTGTCACCTGAGAGTTAGAATTCTGTCCTCACTCTCTTTGCCTCTCACTCTCTGTGGTCTCCCCCCTCGTTTCCTTGCCATATCTAGAGCGGTGCCCCTGGCAGTCGGCTCCCTTGTGCTGGTCAGCAGAACGGCTTTTGTGCCATTTGTTCCACTGTCAGTTATGGAACGAGAGGGAGAGTTTGGCCCATTTTGCCGGTGCTGCCTGTTGGTTTGGACGGAGCCACAGGACTCTCTCATTACCACCATCCATATGCGCAGACACGGCATCTGTCTTCTGCCCAAGAGGACATGGGGAGTAGCTGCCAGAAACTCCAGGCTGAGCCTTCTCTCCCGCTGGCTGCCTCGTGCTGCACGCTGCTTTGGCACAGAGAGAAGGAGGAAGCTGCTGGCTCTTCCAGCTTCCAGTGAGAACTGGAGCGGCCATGCTGCTGGTGCTGGGAAGTCAGACAAAGGCAGCCAGCTCACCATCAGGCCTTGTACACCGGATGCGTGTTGGTGTGAAAGCCACAAATGGGTCCTTGGGGGGGGGGTAATCCAAGACCCAGCTGTACTACTGTGCTTGGGAGGGCTTCATGTGATGCAGAGAAATGAAAAAGGAAGATAGCAACAACTGGCTCAGCTTTTTACAAGAGTCGCTAGCTTTTGCCAAGGAAAATTAGGGGCTTAGAAAGAGCAAGCATTTTTTTTTTTCCTTACTCATGGGCCTCTAGGCTGATGGGGATGAACCTGTTCTAGAGTCACCTGGACTCAGCTTTGGCTCCAGGCTTTGAATGGATTTGTATGCAGTTTCTACTTGCTAGACCAGAGGCTTCTTAGACGAGTTGGCGTGGAGGATGGCAGAAACCAAACCACCCTCTCACATTCACTTACATTCAGCTGTCTGAACAAGTTGTATGGTGAGGCACATTATCAGTGGAGGAGGGGTGTCTATATCAAAGGGACCTGTCGGAGGGGAGTGAGAGTTCAGAAGATAAAGTATCACATCAATTAGGTACCTGCAGATTCCACTAACTCCAATCTGAAGATGGAATGGGCCAGTGAGGGGTTTAGAGCACTGAAGGATGTCTGATGAGTGAATGTGAGTTTAGTTGAGGCCAGTATGATTTAGATACCAGTTGAGACTGTCCAGGGAGAGAGTAGACTTCGTGCTTTGTGCACTTGTGAGTGAGAGGGCCATGTTGGTTTTAGTTTCCTTTTGCCATGGTTCTTGGTAGCTATTCTTAGCCAACTGGTATCCCTTTCTCAGGACCTATCTCTGTAATCTTTTTAAAATCTCTCTCTCTCTCTCTCTCTCTCTCTCTCTCTCTCTCTCTTCTCTTCTCTTCTCTTCTCTCTCTCTTTCTCTCTTCTCTCTCTCTCTCTCTCTTCTCTCTCTCTCGCTCACTCTCTCTCCTCTCTCTCTCTTCTCTCTCTCTCTCTCTCTCTCTCTCTCTCTCTCTCTCTCTCTCTCTCTCTCTCTCTGTGTGTGTGTGTGTGTGTGTGATTCACTCATGTGACATGCCTTGGCTTGGGTCAGGTTGCTTTTCCTCTAAAGTAGTCCAGACACCCTACTCTAAAGAATGCACATACTTTAAAGGGCTCAAGAGGCAAGGAATGGCGAGAGGTGTTGTACTGGGAAGTGGTCTGTGTAGTGACAAAGCTATGTGCAGGCAATCAATGCAACATGAAGTTAAATGTGGCAGGTAGGGGTAAGGAGGGTGTTGGAGACATTCAGAAGTCAAATGTGGCAAGTAGGGGTAAGGAGAGTGTTGGAGACATTCAGAAGATGTAGTGATGGGTCAGAACTGGCAGACAGGGAGAGAAGATGCTCCCAGGAGGCTAGGACAATACCAGGAAAGGCATCAAAAGAAAAGGGCCAGTTTGCCATCCCTGGATGGCAGAGGTAGAGACAGGTGATGAGGCACCATCAAGTGTGGCAGGCCATGCAGATTCTTGGGTCTCATGTAACGTTCTTGAACTGGGAAGCCTTTGAAAGACCTGAAGCAGGGGCATAACGTACTAAGATTTGTAGTATACTCATATACGAGCATGACCCATGTTCAGTTAATTCTCAATTGTCTGCGTTGAAAGGGTTGAAATAAGGCACAGACCCGATAATAATCCCCAAGCCAATACTGAAAGTCAAGATTAAAGAGGACATATGTTAAATGAGATGATCCCTCAACAGAATTTCTATCTTTTAAAAAATTAATTAAGAGGTAGCTGAACTAATTTTTATGGATATTGTATTTTTCTGAGGTTGGACAATAATCTTGGAGACTAAGACATTTTTGGGAGGGAGAGGATAAGAATTATATAATACTTGCTCTGAGCCCAACATCCATCAAGAGCATCCTGATTTCATGAGGTTTGTCCTATTATTGTTCCCAGTTTATAGACAAAGAAACTGAGGCAGAAGAGGTTTAATTAAGAGGTTTCCCTGGATGGTACTGAGAACATGGATCCTCCAACTCTATTCTCGTCACCCCCAGAACTCAGCATCCAATTTGTGTATCAAGTGTTTCTCTCTTGTCATGCTTTCCTCCCTCTTGGCCTGGAGTCTGCACTTTGGATGGAGGGTGTGACGTGCTTCACTTTGGAAGAAACTAACCTGCAAGCTTAGATATGCTTACTTATATAGCAGTCATAATATCCCATGTAGAGGAGTATGAAAGCTTTTTACCCTGATGCTACTGCCTTGAAATCCATCCTAGGTCCCAGAGCCAGGAGCAAGGCTATTTAAAAAGATAATTCTTTGGTCAGAGAAGGTCTTAAAATCTCACAGAGGACCGGGAATGTGTGAAGTGGCTTCTTTCCTGGTGCTTCTTTGACCCCTTATATTTCCCTCTAGCAGCCACCCGTTTCCCATCATGCTCTGCATCCCGGGGACTCAGAGGGCTCGTGGTCTGAGTGAAGAATAGCTGCCTACAGGCTCAGGCAAGGTCTTGAGGAAGAAGTCACTGGGCTGCTGAAGCCAAGTCCGTGACCAGCACGGTCCCAGGAGGGCCAGCAGTTTGTGGTTTCTTGGCCAGTCTTCCAGCCAAGGAATGCATTCCCACTTCTCATCTGTCTTACACTTTTGTGAATTTTGACGAGGATCCATGAACAACCCAGAGCACCAGAGTGGGCACAAGGTCATCCAGCCACAGCACAGCCCCAGCCCCAGCCCCAGCATGCTAGAAATAAGTCAGATGCCACTGCGAGCCATAAAAGAAGGGATCCCAGCCGAGGGAAGTGAGGGAACTGGGAGCCTGTCCCACATTCACCTTCACATTTGGGAGCATCTTGGAGTTCTCTGTTTTGTGTTGTAATTTTGGCACAAAAACGATATTCTCACTAGCTCGACATTCCTGGTTTGGGATCAAGATGTGTGGAAGTTATGCACTGTCTCTTTGTTCGAGGCTTGAGAAGCCTTGAGGGGTTCATTATGATTATTTATATTACAGCATTTCAAAGAAGATTGGAGGCCATTTATAAGAAAAAAATACAATTAAATGATGGAAAGAGAATGAAATCAAAATACCCAAGTGATGAGGGAGGTGATGTGGAGCAAGAAGCACCCATTCCCCAAAAAAGAACACACACACACACACACACACACACACACACACACACACACACACACACACGCTAACCAGCATCATTTTAGCAGAGCTGATAAACCCAAATTCAGAGTTTCCTAGAAGCCAAGGCAAAAGCAACTATGATGGTTTATAGGGAACTTAACTCCAAACCTTGGTACCCACTCTGTACATGGAGAAAGAGAACCATCTTCTGCTTCTCTCTAGGATGAGGTTCAGGAATGATTCTCCCAGAGTCAGTGGGCAACTCCAGAGAGAGTGACCCTGTAAAAGTGACTGTAGCAATTCAGTGATGCCACCATGTCACCAAACACCAGGAAGCACAGGTGAGGTGGGACACGACTGACTAGGCACAGACACTAGGGAAGACAGAAAACGAAACTGAGGAGGACCAGGGCATGGAGCCTCACTGTCAAGGGCAGGCAGTTGTCGAGGAGAATTACGGGCGGGATGGAAGGTGGTAGTGTCGGCATCACCAACAGGACTGCAAAGCATCCTCTTCTTTCACAGGACACGCAGTGTGGGGTGCAGAAAGGGGGGAACAGGAGGACCACGTCGTCCACACTGTTCAAGTGTGTGTTTTCATGACCCTAGGAAAGTCACCGGACTGTGCTGGAGCAAACTGTGCACAGTTTTCCCAGGAATGAGTGAGGTGGAGGAATGCCTTGCAGCCTCTTGGCTCTACACTGGTCCATGAGAGGTGTAGGTCATCTCAGAAGGAGGCGATTCATCCTGAGAAAGCCAGTGCTTTCCAGGGAGGAAATAACTCCACGGTAGTCGAAAACAAAGAAAACCAGGAAAAGACAGTATGCGTTCATTTTTTCTGGATGTCCCTTCGGTGTCCACCTCCCACTTCTTTCTGACTTTGTTTTCTTCTTTTAGTCCGTCTTGGAACCTGGCTGTCATTTTTAACACTGCAGGAACATATTTAGCGAGGTGTTCTTACTTTTTTTTTAAAGGCTGTATTCTCTCAGGTTGGAAGGTGCTTGCCTGTGTAAACAGCAATGAGGGCACTTCTTAGAACAGGAGGTGACAACGCAGCATTTCCTAGCCCCTCTTTGTTCTCTGTATGCATGTGTTTTACCTAGGTTTTCAGACAATTACAACCTGCAGCCCATCATATGCACCTGCTCCAGGATTGCTATAAATGCAGCTAAATATGGAGTCACACACTTGACTTACAACTTTATGAGATTTGCTTTTTAAATAAAAAAATTCCAATTGCGTGGTCCTCAGGCAATGAACTTTGTAAATGATAGTACTATGTCACACTGTCATAAAGTAGTGATGCCTTTTAGGTTTCAGAGAAATCATAGAGTGTTTTAGTCCTATGCTGGCGAAGGGGTGAGTGTGTATTGGGGAGTGGTGGTGTTAATGTAGACGAGGACTAGATTTGGGATGAACCAAATGCTGTGTGGGGTGGAGACTTGGTTCTTCAGCCAAGCATGTGCCAGGTGGGAGGGCAGGCATGTGGGAGTGATGCCCAATGGAACCAAAACTGAGAAACTTCGTATCCTAGAGGGAAAGGCATATTAAAAAATGAACCGGGGGTTTCTACAGATGGCACAGTGAAGTTGTTCCCGTGGCTTCTCACCAGGTTTGGAATTGTGTTAAGCCAGTCCCGAGAGCTGGTATTTTTGAGTCAGTACCACTCTTATTTGCACAGTGGGCAGTAGGGAAATTTTTGCTCTGCTTGAAAGGAAAGCAGGAATATGGGCCCCATTTTGTTAGACACAGAGCACACTCACAGGCTGCCTCCCAGATTCTCTGGTCCTCAACGACGCCAAGAGGGTCTCCAGTTGAGCTCTGCTGGATGCTTACTCCCTCTGTAACGTACCTGGGTCTGAGCGCATCCTGGGACTCAAAGCTGCAAAGAAGCAGGTGTGATGAGGAGAGGGAGGGAGAGTTCTGGGCATTTCTACAATATTATATGCAAGTGCTGTGCAAATAAAATGCAAATTAAAACCGAGCGCTCCAGCACTGAGCAAAGGTGATGCAAATTTGCTTTTAATTTCTCTTCTGTGCAGTTGCAAGCACTGCCAAGGCATCCGGGGAGCTGTCAGGGGCACAGAAGAGTGAGGAGCCTGGGTGGTGGGGGTTAAGGCTGTACTGTGGCTGATGATGAACTTGACCCTTGGGTCTTCTTACTTGCTTTACCCATTGAGGGCTATTCCTCAGGGGAGAGCTGGAAAGATCCACTTTCACACTGGGCTTTTCTAGACACTTAAGAGACAAGGATGACCTTGAGGAAAGGAAGAGAGAGCACGTGACCTGGGTCAGGATGGGGAGGGAGGACAAGCTCTAAAGGTCTTTCGGGTTGGCTGAAGATGAGCTTGGAAGCTGTCCAAGGTCAACATTAGAGATGATAAAGCCCTTCGCAGAAGGTCGAGGGGAGAGTTAAGAGGACAGGCCACACATCAGGCTGGAGAGGGTGAGCACGTTTTAGTTGGTGGCAGGATCTGGCAACTGTCAGCTCCAAATGATTTGGTGGGAACCCTGAGAGTTGTATGGATGCCAGGCCTGGGACAAACCATAACAGTGCGGTGTGGCTCTTTCCACAGGGTGTGAGGGAGGGGCCTCCTGACACTATGGCCCTGCCCCCACCCAGGAGTCTTAGTAAGCTGACCTGTGTGTGAACTGGTGGCCTTATAGTGATGCCGTGTCAAAGCTTAGAATTCTCTGGCCCAGGGGAGAAGTCAGAGGGAAGAAGAGGGGACACAGTAGATGAAGTCAGAGGTCAGGAAGAGTCAATTGCCACCTCTTACACATCACAACCGGTAGAGTTGGTAAAAGAATCCTTTCTCTGAGTGTGTTTCTTGGTTGCCGTGTGTTATCAGCTTTACATGTAAGTGCTCCAGGAAAGAAATATGTTCTACCATCCTGAAACTGAATTATTAAATGGGGATTAACGTGCTGTTGACTTTTCCTCATGGCTGATTTGCAGTATAAACTGGGTTTAAAGCATCTTTTGCTAAACCTTCTGGATTTTAGTAGGCGGCCTTGGATGAGCCATTCATTAAAGATTTCATGCTGATGTTATTTGCTTTAGGCTTCGATGCCCGTTTTCTGCTTTCCCTCCCCTTGTATTCAATAATGATATCTTCCAGGCAGAGAGTACCTTCTGACCTGTGGCATTAAGGGCTTTCTGTGATAGAGAGCGTGGCCTGGTGTCCAGCTTCATGGCTGGAAACCAGCTAACTTTGCTCCCTCGCCCCAGATCGCTGGGACTGGCAGCTAGAGCAGAGAGCAGCGGGCTCTGCACTCTCTGTTTGCCACGTGCTTCCCCGAGCTGCTTGATGAAACTTCAGACCCATTAACCAGTGAGTTCTCTGCTTCATTTTGATCTTACACACCCAGAGAGAGGCTGTAGGTTAAAACCATACTCGTCAGCACACAGCTACTGAAGTAAGAGAAGGCATGGGAGAATGGGGCTGACATATGCTAGAAGGACAGTGGCTTTGTTTTCATGGGTCTGAGCATTGCACTCTTGGACAAATTATCTCACCTCTTGGCATTATTTTTTTTTCATATAAAAGAGGAAATATGCATTGGCATCATTACACAAGTACCCTTGTAAGGAGCTCAGCAGCTAGTAGATGTTCAACATATTATTTTCTGTTCTCATATACAGGCTCAGGTCATATTGCTGGAACCCGTGTTGGCACCAAGTACTTTAATGCATCGGTCTTCCTTGATTCCGCAGTCTCCCCTTCGAACATTGTTAGTGGCCTCCTGATTTTATTAGGATAATTTCCTAAATATATTATGGTTGCCAATTTTGGTTGTTCCCCAAAGCAGCTCTTTCTGTTGGCTTAGGGAGACTCTGTCCCAGGGGAATTTAGATCTTGTGTGGCTTCATAGCAGGAAGTGCTGCCTTGATCTCTTCAGAAGCATCTCAGATGTTGTGGCAGTACTTGTCATGGGCCAGTCACCAAACTCCAAGATGGCGCATACAGTGTTACTCCCAGTCCCTGGGTCCTATCAGCAATGCATGCTTGTACCCCTTTCTCCTGGATGAGTGTCTGAGCTCTGCCTTGCTTCTCTGTGGATATCCTGCTGTTTGTGGAAGATAGTCAAGTGCACTAAGTTCAGCTTCTCCTTTTGATCCCACAGTGGCTGCCTTAGTTTCAGGGTGCACCTCTTCTCTGACTGGTCCACAAACCTCTCAGCTGAAACTTGCATTTGAGCCCTCAGAGTTGGTTCAGCCTTCAGGTGACGGAGGTCCCTCCTGGCAGAGTCTCAGCTCACATCTCTCCCAAACAATCTTGCTAGAGAACAGTGCACCTGCCTTGAGGCACAGATGTGCGGGGCACAGGTATACCATTCTCAAAAGGCCAGGAAGATGCTGGCTTGGGTACCAGCATCCACGGAGAGCCTTTTAGGAAACATTTCAGGTTCAACTCTTGTCTGCTTCGGGGAACATGGCATATTTGTTCCGTTCTGTGCATCTGCTTCCCTGGCTTAGGAAACCAGAGCCAGCTTGGAATGGAACAGATGCTGGGTGTGTACTGTCTTGCTTGGTGCTGTGCACTGGTTTGGGTATGCTTTTTACCAACAAGGAAGCCTGATTACCCTTCTCTCTTCAGCTTTTATTCTGATGGCATGGCTTGGAAGGAGCAGCCCAGAGTGAGGCTTTCCCCTAGTTCCATGGGATTCCCTGGAAATTGGTAGGGATGGATCTCAGAAAGGCTCATTTAGGCTGCGTCTATCCCTGGAGATCAGAATAAGAGCCGTATAGGCCAGCGAGCTTCTTGGGAACTTCTTTTTGGGTTTGCTGTTGTTCACTCTCTATCGGACCCATTTTAACCTCCACCATTATCGTCCAGAGCAGAGTGTCTATGGACCTGTAAGAACATCTACTGCCAACATTCTTTTTGTTGTTGTTTTTTGTTTTTTGTTTGTTTGTTTGTTTTTTTGAGGCAGAGTTTCTCTGTGTAGCATTGCCTGTCCAGGACTTGCTTTGTAGACCAGGCTGGCCTCAATCTCACAGAGATCCACCTGCCTCTGCCTCCCTGAGTGCTGGGATTACAGGTGTGTGCCATCTTGCATTGAGGATTTAGCATTCTGTCCTGTAAGAGCAAAATGGGGACATCCAGATATTTTATCTAAGTTCTTCCCACCTCGTTGCAAGCAGCTTGAAAGCTTCATGAAACGGCAGAGATGAAGGATGTATTTCCTCTTGGAAAGCTTTACTGTTGCCTAGGTCCTACCCAGACCAATTATATCAGAAGCTTTAGGAATGTGGCAAGGGCACCTATGTTTTTCAACACTACCCTAGGAACTGAGAAGCCTTGAATTGAGTCTTGAGATAGAAGTTTTCAGCATCTGTGGGGATGGACAAGCACAGTGGAGAGTGTCCGAGTGAGCAGAGGGAGAAGCACAGCTTTATACAGTCTCTCACTTGGGACCTAGTATGTTCCAATACTATGCTTACTTTTTTGTTATTTTTGAAGACAGGGTTACTCTGTGTATCCCTAACTTTCCTAGAACTGGCTCTGTAGACCAGGCTGGCTTTGAACCCAGAGATCTGCCTGCCTCTGCCTCCCAAGTGCTGGGATTAAAGGTGAGCACCACCACCACATTGGCCTATATTGGGTTTTTGAGATGTGGTGACTGACAGAGATGAAGTGGTTGAGCTGTAACCAGGATACCTGACTACGCCTTGTAGACCTCTGCCCACCTCATTCATCTAGGAGCTTGTTACAGACAGGAACTCTATTCACTCTCTTGCTAATTCCCATAGACTCCTTTTGAATCCACACAACCACCACCACCAACAACAAAAAGATAGGTTGTCTGCAACACTAACTACTCCAGGAAGCCCCATTCTTTGAAATACTAACTCTTTATACAAAAACCTTGGGGAGAGGGAAACACCAGAGTTCTGGGCTCTACAGTAGGAAACCTGACTCAACAGTTTGGTGGAGAGCTTAGACTCAGTTGGTTTGGTCAGACTGAAGGTTCAGCAAGAGTGTTCAGGGGTGGGAGTGGGTACAAGGAAGAAACAGGGAACTGAGCAGAAAGTGGGAGACCTTCTGACCTCCGAGGAGGTGTTTGGAATTGACTTTCTAATAGGCTTGTTTCTTCTGAACCACACTCACCTGTGTAAAGCACGCCAGAGTCCTTGGCAATGTGTGCTGGTACTTCTTTGGGAGGGCAAACTCAAGCACGCCTTGAGAGGCACCTCTCCATCTCCTCTCCTGCCACCTCTGCCACTTCAGGCGAGGCTTGCACATGTGTTTCCCATCAACTCACCCTACGTTTGTTCCCTCATTGGATCAACTCTCTGTCCCGTCACCCCACCCCATGGAAACATTGGCCAGACCTCTTCCTTTGTTTTAGCTGAGCCTTTCATGTTGAGAAGCATCTCACGTACATTTCATATTCACCATTTCATCTTTCAACAGGAATAGTATGTAAGGGTGATGGGCATTTGGTAAGGGGAGGAGGAAGAAGAAGTTGGGGGATTTGCCTAAGTTCCATTTACTCCACTCCTGATATTGACATTCTAGGGACTTCCCAAATGTGACAACTGTTTCCACCAAATCTTTTCAGGGTGAGGAAGTATTTAGAATAAAGGAAGAATAAACATGCCCATCTTCCCACTGCTCAACACGGTGTCCCAGACCTGTTGCACAGATTCCAGACCTGGCCGTTCAGTTTGCTCCAACCAGCAACATGAACTTTCTGTTCATCTCTGCTCTCTTGGCAGTCAATGGGGTGGGGGGTGTGTTCCTGGGCACTGGCAGAGATCTGACACTTTTGGGAAAGTCTCAGTGGGGACGTCTGTCCTTCTGAGCTCTTGCCATGTAAGTCACTCTTCTGTTGCCATGGAAGTACGGCAAATTCGCCAGCTTGGCAGAGCACGTACTTTTGGTTTGGTGATTTTGATGTAGACATCCTTCTACTTGGAGAGGCTTGGGAACCAGGGAGAAAAATGAAACTTTTTAAGCCCGTCAAGGCACTGTAATTAGGTTGTCTCTCTTTAAAAAATACTTATATCTGATTATAAAGGGACTACTCATTTATCACAACAAATTTATAACATATGAAAAAGACATAAAATTTATCTGCATACTTCTACCCAGAAGTAATTAGTGTGATTGCTCTGGTCCATACCCTCTCATGTTTTCTTTCCTTTCATGCACTGGTCATATATTTTTATGGGGATTGTTTTGTGCATCATATTTTATAATCCTCTTCTATATTTAACAATCATTCAAGAACACTTTCCCATGTCACTGAAAGTCTCTTCATAGTTTCCAACATCAATTTAAATGGCTACATAATATTAATTTGAATTGATATATTACTTTGGCCAGTGATTGGACATCAATGCTCTTTAATTCTTTGGGGATTCATAGCTGAAGCTCACAGATGAGTTTCAGATTGATGTCCATACATTCTCTCTAATTGCACATAAATGTTCATGTGCCTTAGACTTCTATGAAGAGGCAGATCATAGCTTTTTAATCAGATACACAAAGGCTTAATGGTCGAAGGGTCAAAATCATAAGACATTTGCTTAGTTTGGATTCCTAGAAAAGAAAGTTTGGGTTTTAAATGATCTGTACTTATTTGGGGGGGGATTTTGATGCCTTTTCTAGGTAGCCTTCTCAGGGCCTTGGAGTGGTTTACATTATCACCAGCATTAGCTAAGGTGACATTATTTCCTGTCCTCTGGCCAACTTCGTTCAACCATCACCAACAATGGGCCTTTCCTCTTTTGAAATTTATTATAAAGCTATTCCTAGCTGTGACATCCCTTTGCTTGTAACCCCTCCCACCCCGGCATGGTAGAGCGAATGCTACTGTGTGAGTCAGTCTCATAGGGGTACTGTAAAGGGATCTGAGGTTCAGCATTAGTGCGTGTGTGCAGCTAGCGACATGCATTTGTGTCTGAGGCTCCCTGTCTTGCTCAGCTGGGCCTCCACTCTAGTCTCTCCTTCCTGGCTGTGCCACTTTGCATAAACTGCATAAACGATGTGCCTCAGTTTCTTCGTTTGCAGAATAGGGAACTCATACTGATAATGCCTGTGTGTTCACTGAGAACCAGTGAGAAAATCCATGCTTGTGCAGAGCATTGAACGCTATGGCTGGAATGTTGCTTGTTGAAATTCTGACTCCAGTGTGATGGTGCAGGGAGGGTGTGAAGTCACGGGGGCAGGGGACTCTGCTCTTCTTTCCTCATCATTCTTCTGATGAGGAATGGAAGTCTTCTAAAAGAGGCCAAAGGAAACTCCATCTTTCTTTCTACTATGTACAGGCCAAGAAGGAAGGTACTGTTCATGCACTAAAAACAGGACCTGTTATCAGACTCCACATGTAACCTTACATGCTTTCCAGCCTCCAGAACTGTGAGAGAGAAATATATTTCCACTATAAATCACCAGCATCCAGTCTTTTGTCCTAGCAGCTCAGACTGATGAAGACAGGGAACGAACCTGATAGCATCCTCAGGTCTTTTCTGTGCTCAAGCTGTAGTTGTGACACTAAGAACCATGGCTTCTAGTGCCGACGGAGGTTTCTAATAACCACTCATCCTGGCTGTCTGATTTTACAAGTGTGCAACACAAGGTAGGAGTGACAACACGATTTATCCACAGGGTTAACAACATGGCTATTAGAAGGCAATTCTGGGGACCAAATATATGTGAAAGTCCTTCTTTGAGCTTTTACACATCAATTAAACATTAATTATTTCTGTGCCATCCAACAGAAATCTCAAATGAAAATGGGAAAAATCAGAATCCTTAATTAATTGGATACCTTAGTCTTCAATGTCTTTTGAGGTCACTAGATCTAGTGCCTTTTATATTATTTTTAGCCTGGTAAAAAGCTTTTTTGTTAGTTTATATCTTGGTGTGTGTGTGTGTGTGTGTGTGTGTGTGTGTGTGTGTGTGTGTGTGTGTGTATAATGTGTTTGTGTGAGTGCATGCTGTGTATGTGCATGTGGGAATGTTGGTGAGTGTGCACTTGTGTGTGCACGTGGCGGCCAGAGGTCAGCATTGAGTATCTTCTTGGGTTACCTTGTTTTTTGAGACAGGGTCTGTCCCTGAGGCTAGAACTTACTGATTGGTAGACTGTCCAGCAATCTCCAGGAATTCTCCTGCCCCCCCATCCTCAACCTAGGGTCACAGATGCATGCCCTCATGCCCAGCTTGTATATGGGTGCCAGGGATCGGAATCGAGGCTCTCATCGTCACACTTTACTGACTGAGCCACCTCCCAGGCCCCCTTTTCTTTTCTTGTTGAATTTGTCCATTGATAATTCCATGAGGTGCATAATGCGTTCTGATTGTACTCATTCCCACTGTCTTTTCACTTCCTCTTTCCTCTAGAAATATCTTCCTCTAATTCTTAATTGTTTTGTTCTGCAGCCCGTTGAGTTTAACTGGAGCCATGAATTGGGACTATCCATTAGCGCTTGGTGGGGTCGGCGCACAGCCGACAGCAATGACTGGCTGTAGGACCCACAAACCTTTCCCCTAATCCATGAACAATTATTGACAGGGCCAGCCTGTGAAGGCCCGGGACATGTAGCCCCAATGGTTGTGAGTTCATGATTGCCGTGGTTGTGTGTGTCTAGAGGGTATCATTTCACAGCCCTCCCTGTTTTCCAGCTCTTAACATTCTTTTCCCGTCTCTGCTTCTGTGGTGTTCCCTGCAGGGGAAATGTAATTGTTTTGCTTATGGCTAGGCCATCAACTGTCACTTATAGTCAGCATCGTGGGCATTTACTACTATATACTGCAAAGAAAGGCCTCTATGATTAAGGCTAAACATAACAGTTATTGGGTCCAGGTCAAGCTACAGCAACCACAGCTGGGTACCTGTTTTCTTTCCTTTTTAGTATGTATGTGTATACGTGGAGGTGCAGCGCATGTGCACACATGCCAGAGCAGGTCGCAGCTGAGGGCAGATGTTGGAAGCCTTCTTCAGTCATTTGCCACCCAATTCTTTGAAGCGGGGTCTTTCAGTGGAAGCCAGATGTCGATGGCATTATAACTAGTTAGTCTGGTTAGCCAGCTTACCGTAGGGATTCCCCTGCCTCAGCCTTCCTAGTGGTAGAGTTACATGTGGACCACAATCCCCACCTGACACTTGTGGCTTCTGGGGACCTGATTTCCAGCCTCCGTGATTCCACCAAGGCCTTTCCCACGTCTCCTTGTTTTTGTTATTGCTTGTTTTGTTTTGTTTTGTTTTTCTTGAGACAGGGTACCTGGTATCCCAGGATGACCACAGAATTACTATATGTAAATAGATGGCGACCTTGAACATCTTATTCTCCTGTTTCAATCTTCCAAGCGCTGGCTTGTAGGCGTGCACTGCCATTTCTGGCCCAGTAAGAGTCTTTGATGCTAACAGTGAGTGTGCTAAGTAGGTTAATCCCGAGGCACCCAACTTGGGCAAAGAATCATCTCTGTCCTTGGGTTGTATTTGTTTGTCTGTCCCAGTTTCCTGGGATTTGTTCCTGTCTGAACCCTGCTGTGATGCACACATCTTCCTAAAATGAGCAAATAAGTGATAACTACCTAAAGGAAATAAAAGGGAATGATTGCCACCAGGCACTGTAAAACACAATCTGTTCAGGTTGCCCTGATGGAAGGTGGGCACGCTGAGGCTGTAGCCATAGCACACTTACTGTCCAGGTGATCCTCTGGCAAGAGGATACTGCTGTGATAGGCATAGGCCCCCAGAACTACCTTCTCTGCCTCTTACCTATTTCCTTTCCCTCTCTGCACTGTTTCATATATAAAAAACTTCTAGTCCTCACTCACTTTCCAGAGCTTCTAGCTCTTATCGGTGTGGGTGTCAGAGCTTTAATAATGAAAACATGTGTCTCCGAGAGAGGGCAGCCATGAACCCAGACATCCAATCGAAGAGTTGTTCTCAGTAGCCACACTCATTCTGACCCACTTATTGAAAAAGAAAACACTTCAGCATCTTGTAGGACACATGATACTTGATTCTGATTTTGATAGTTGTTTTGTGCTGGCTGTCATCCAAAGCCCAAGTGCATGACTGCATCCCAGGCAGCCCTGCCCAGCGTAGACCATGGTTGGGGCAGAACCTGTGATTCAAAACACAGGTTCAAAGCTCGGCTCTTCTGCTTACTAGCTGGAATAACATGGGAAGGTTATTTAGGAATTCCTTTTGCCTCAGTTTCTCCTCTATAAAATGGAGAATAATGACAAATCATGGGTTTTAACATGCTACTTGCCACAGCCATTCAGCCTTCCATATCACCACTGCCCTGAATTCTGGTGGCACTTCTCAGAGCAGTGGCTTTCAGTGTGGCCCCTGGACCATCCTCAGCACCTGACCTTATGTTAGGAAAATCCATTCGGTCATGGATGATTAAATTTTTTTTCCCATCTCACTTTCCTTATTCTCTACACAAAGAGGCTGAGATGCTGAGACGTGAAGGGCTTAATTCAGTGAGCAGAGAAGAACCAAGTGGAATGAGGCAGTCCAGACCTTTGGATGATGCTCTTCATGCCCAAGCCAGTGATGGGCATTTGCTGATGCTTTGAGGCAGTGATGCTCATGGCACCAATTAGAGTACAAATGATAACGTGAAAAAAAAATACAACAATGCTTAAAGGGTTCAAAAGTGCCTTCTGTGTCTTTGGTGGCTTCCTCATTCTGTCAAGTTCTTTTAGCCATTGTTTGTGTGTCATATCTGTTTTCATCCCTTCTAGGATGCCATACAGATCAGAAGAGGGCCTTATCATTAGCATCTATGTTGCTTATGCTCAGCTATCGGGTGGGTACCACTGCTGAGGAGGATGGCTAGTGATGCCTGTATTTGAAGGATAACTGGGTATAGCATTTCTCAGGTCTTACATTAGCAACATTAAGCCTTTGCTTACTGTTTAATGAGCAGAGGGATATAAGGGTATGTAATGTGATGGTTTTCAAGCAGAAGCTGGATACTGGGTTAGCAAAAATACTAGAGGCAGAACGGTAGAACAAAGGAGCCCTGTGATATCTATTCCAGCAGTCCTCAAGCATTAGCAAGCATTAGAATTGTCTGGAAGGCTTGCTAAAACATAGATGTCTGGGATGTCAGATGGGGTGGGCAAAAATGCTCTTTCTGACATGTTTCTAGGCCACATGGATGGTCCTGGGATCACACTTGATTCTCTAATGTGTTTCCAAAGCCAGTGGAGCTGCCATTCCTTTCTTTACCTTTGCTTCTGGCAAGGTCTTCCTATGTAGCTCAGGCTGACCTGAAACTTGCTACACATCTCAGGCTGTCCTTGTAGTCACCATCCTCTGCTGTGAGATGTATATTGCCATGTGATCAAAGGTGTATGTTACCATGGTTGGCTATGATTTATTAATGTTCATTGGGAATACAGTTAAGATCTTGTTACAGGGTGCTCTCTCAGGGTCTGACCAATGGGAGGCTGAAAATGTCCCTTGTTACCTATGTTTCCGTATGTGGGAAAAGTGTCTATACAGATGCGATTTGAATGATGAGTCTGGGCATGAGCCATGATCTTGGATAATGTGGGTGGGCCCTGATGTCCTCCCAAGTCTCTTTTGAAGAAAAGGGCATAAGGACAATGCAAAGGCAGAGGTGGAGACTGCAGTGAGGTGGCCACAAGCCAAGGAGTGTTGGCACTGGCAGCTACAGCAGCCTGGCTCTGCTGCTTCCTTTCACTTCGGCCTCGGAAAATTGATCTGGCTTCCAGAAGGCAAGGGCGGATTTCTGTAGCTTTAAACTGTGGGCTTTGTCAGGGAACACAGAAGCAGGTGCCATGATGCCCATTCACCTGGTACACAAGCAAAGGCCTGGATATATATATGTATGTGTATGTATGTATGTATGTATGTATGTATGTATGTATGTATGTGTATGTATATATGTATATATTCCAAGAGTTCCCTGTGAGCTCACTGGTAGAGACTTAGTCTGTCTTCTAGTTTAGTTTTCACTCCAATAGCACAATGGGTTTTCACCAACTGCACGTAGGGATAATTAAACTGGGGTTCCCAAGGCTGGGGTCTGCTTTGTTGTATTATAGTTTCCCAGTGAGGGTGAGATACCACAGAGAGGCTGGTCACAGCGATCAGTGAGAGCATACATGGGAGAAGAATCGGAGTTTGCAAGCCCTGCTGGTGAACTTGGCTCCCTGTGGCCCTCACACCCTCTGTGAGTATGGGTGGGACATCCTCTTTTTCTAGATGAGTAAGTCTTATAAAATACTGTAGCACCATAGACTCAGCCCTGGAGTTGACATACCCAGGGCATCTCATGCAACAGGCTCAGTCTCACCCTTGACAGCTGTTGTGACTGTGCACTCAGTGTTCTGAGATTTTGGAACTGGGACGTGTTGTAAGTTGAATTTCTTTATACTTGTGATGGGAGAAGAAGTAGTAAAATGAAGTCTAAGAGTCCTGTCCACAAGTCTTCCGAATCCCACATCCCCAAACTTCAAATCTGCCTTTGGGTCATGGATCAGGTGACAAATGGCCCTAGGCATGCTAGAGCCCTGATGTGTGATGCCAGTCCTCAAAGGACTCTCCTTAGTATAGGACTGACTGAGCAGGGCCACTTTGCTTGTGTAACTATTAAGACAACTCTGTCCCTGTCTCTGTCTGTCTGTCTGTCTGCTCCCCCATCTCTCTGTGTGTGTGCCTGCGCGCACACACACACACACACACACACACACACACACACACACACACACACACACACACACACGCAGGTTGTGGAGGATTGGGTGCAGAGGACAACCTTGAGTTGTGTTCCTCAAGAGACATCCATGTTTCTTTTGAGACAGGGTCTTTCACTGACCTGTACCTCAGCAACTGGCCATTAAGCCTCCAAGATCCACTTGTCTAAGTCTTGCCGTTGCTGGGATTATAAGTACATCACCAGGCCTTGGCTTTTGAAAATGTTGCTTCTGGACTTTGAGCTTAGACCCAGCGCAAGTGCTAGACCAAATGAACTATCCCCCTTTCCTAACCCCCTCACCAGCAATCAGCGTAAAGCAGTTAAGTACACATGTCAGTGGCTTGGATCATTGGTTATGAAGGTCAACTAACAATCAACAATCCCTCTCCCAACTCCATATGGACACAGAACCACAACTTCATAAACAGGACTACAAAAGATTAGATGAAGCCACGGGGCAAAGAACCCCGAGTCTATGCTGTGGGTGTAGTTATAAGACACCCCATAAGTGCCCCAGGGCCAAGGTCTGTTTGCTCTGTCTGCAATGTGCAGCTGCCAGCCACAGTGACTCCCTTTGCCAATTGGATATCACCTAGTGATTTTTTATTGAGCTGATTGGAAAGGAAATTTGAGCAGGAGATCACTTCCTCTGTTTTAATTAGCATCCTGAGACTGCTTCAAACTCAACTGCGCCTCTGAAAAATCTACAGCAGGCTAGCTCTCCACAGCAATAAGGTGCTGTGAATTTTAACTACCTGGAGAAGGCTTTGGGGAGAATTGGGTTGGACGCCCTACTTACCTGAGGTAGGTTTGCGTGCATGTGCTCCCGCCCCTCCTCGCCCCCACCCCCACCCCTCCTCACCTCCCACTGCATGCCTCACACAGATGTTTGACCAGTCCCCGGGGAATACACATTTGCTGTTGTAATAAAGGAAAAACACAGTCTTCAGTTGTAACCTATGAGACACAGGATCCCAGCAGAATTGGAGTCTTTAACCACATCTTGGCTGCTCACAGGACAGACCGAGGAGGGGTTTCCTAGCTCTGGCTTTGGCGGCCTCACATTGTCTTGTAGTTCCCTGTGGCAGCCTCCTCCTCAGAGGAGACAGCTGCCTGCTGTTCCCTCACACATAAATCCCCTGGGAGACAGAAGAGCTAAATGGTTGTTACTAAGGGGTGATAGGTTTGACTCCCACGGCCGGCCAGTCACAGCAGCTTGTCTGCTATCTCACACTGCACATTCTCAGATGCCGTTCTGTCCCCAGCCTCTATAGGGTTTGGAACCTCCAAGCTGTGGGTTGACTCAGAGGGCTGTCCCCAAGTCCCCCACCACATGTCAAATTTTCATCCCGTGACCCCCCCAGGATGGACGTAAATACTGTTATCTCCATTAAACAGCAAGGGAGAGCTTGTTTGTTCCAGGGGAAATGACAACGGTTTTAAGCCTGGTGACTCGGAGGTGATTTAAACCCCTTCATCTGGATTTGTTTAACACACTCCTGTTTTATTATTCGGTTTTCATACAGGAAGTTAATGAATAACTCTATCTGGCTCTTCGGCTCTCCAGCTGAACAAGGGACCCCGGCTGGAAGGCTGAGCCTCTGGCCGAGCATACCCCACTTAACACAATAGTAAGATTCCTGGGAAATTGTCTATAAATCAGTTTTTGAGAATAAGAGAGTCGTTGGAGGAATATAGTAGCTAGTTGTTTTTGTTGTTGCTGTTGTTACTTTCTTTTTAAATGAGGCCAAGGTGCTCTTGGAGTATGGGTGATTCCCCCCCCGCCCCCCCCCCCAACCACACAACTGACTACTTAGAGATTGTTGAGACTTGCTCATAAGGAGACTGTTTTAAACCCAGAAATGGCTCCGGTCGGTGTGCCCTTGCAGGAAGTATTGCTAGGTGTTGAATGGAGAAATAAGCCAGATCCTGGGGTGGCTAGGATGGGGGTTCTGGGCTGAGGGCCCACGCCTTGTTCTTTCCAGATGAACAGCTGGACTATGCCAGAGAGCTGCAGCCAACGAACAAAAGAATTCACAGTTCCGTGGCATCTTGGGGGCACTGTTCCAACCACATCTTGCCATGCCACTACCTTTTTTTTTTTTTTTTTTTTTTTTTTTTTTTTTTTTTTTGGCAAATTACTCCCTGAATCTGAGCCTGCTTCCTTGAGGAGAGGCGTACTCCAAATCCCACCCATAGGATGGTAAAGTTAAATTCTCCGGAGTCCCTTGGAGAGAAGAGCCATCTGTCAGTCAGGAAGGGGATTCCTGTAGTCAGTGACAGCATTCTGCCCTTACAGCCACCTTTAAGGTTTGGGGAAGGGAAGGGAAGGGAAGGGAGAGGTCCCCTCTGGGGGGCAGCTTGGCTGGAGGGTTGGGGGAGGGTAAGTCAGAGATGGGGTGTTTTACAGGCTCTAGGCTTTCCTATTATCAAGACAAATGTGTGGGGATTGCCGGGAGTATTCCTTCTCAACATATTTTAGCATGGCTTTCCACTGCGCTGACCTCCTGGATTTGGGTTTAGTTGAGTGATGGGAGAGAACACAGTGGTTTAAGTTAGACTGATGTGAACTCCGTGGTACTTATGACTCACTGCCTCTCTTCCAGCGTCAAACATCCTTGATAGTGTAAAACTCTCACTTACTTCTCTCTAACTATTTTCAAGGCAAAGTCTTGCCCAGGATACCTCTGTGGGGGTGCTTAAGGATTAAAAAGGGGTCCCCTCTTTAGAGCTGAGCAGTCTTGGTTTGGAACTGGGTGCTCAAGTAATTTGTTTTAGTGGACCTCAGTTTCCCCTTTTGTGAATAACATGTGGATCAAGTAAGGAAGCATGTGGAAGCACTACATTTAGGGTGGCGGGGATACCCCTTTCCCTGTTGGGTATTCTTGCCTCATCTTGATGGAATCAGGGGAAAGGGAAGTACAGGGAGCTGAAGTAACTTCCCATGAGGGCCACTGTGAAATCTTTTTCCTCTTTTATTGGCCAGGTGTGCAGATCTGGGGCATCTTACAGAGGGACCATATGATGCCAGGCAAAGGAACTGGCATGCCAGACCCATTCTGTCTTGTCCCTAGTCCCTGACTCTTCCAGGCTATAATTCTACAGTCTCTTGGGCACCTCCTATATAGACCCAGGGCTATCAGGAGCAGTAGGAAACTGACACTTGCTTTTGTCCATGCAACTGGTACTTTTACTACATATGAGCTCATCTTGTGTGAGAAGCTTCCAAAGTGGGCGTTCTTGAGTCTGCTTTAGGATAAGGAAATTAAGGTTCAGGGTTTCAACTAGTTTGTCCACACAGAGGCTGTGGAAACAGTAGATGTAGAAGTCAGACTGCTTCTGGGCTCTGGGCATGGCCTTTGTGCCCTTTTCCCTTCTGCCCACACGATGACTAGTCAGGAGTCTTGCTCTCCCTCAGATCTCAGCACCTGAGCCCAGGTATCTTGGCACTTTTGTTATGTTTGTATGTTCTTGTCAAGGAAATGGGCTGTAGTCTTCCTCATAAGGTGTCAGTATTCTGGTAGATTCCAGGGGACATATCATGTTGTTAGCAAAGGTGGTGTATTTTGTGGCTCGTGACCCTTCCTCTCCAAGTTGTACGTCCGACAACCAGAGCTAATAGGCAAATATCCAGCAGATAGCTGAAGGCATTTGGGAGAGAGGGTGACATACTTCTCTTAGTAATCTGTTGCTGTGCATAAGCACCTGCCTTGGCTGGGATCGAGTCCCTGTCTATTCAGTCTAAGCCCCAGTGTATCCACAGACTCTATCCTGTTCTTTTGATCCTAGTAGATCGTAGTGTTTAAAACCGGAAGAAGTGCAGCCCCTGGTGTGACCCAAGGCCAGACTCACCCAGCATAGGTGAGTAATTTGGGTCTAGACTTTTGGGGCTTTCCTTTTAGGTGTATGATGTAACTGAATCAATGGTGAGAATTTCTTTTTCTTTCTTTCTTTCTTTTTTTTTCTCACCGGTTCTTCTCATCTAGGCTGGGAGTTCCTTATTAGTGTTACAAATTAATATTTAAATCATGTTTATATTTTCAGTCCCTTCTTAAGAGCAGCATGGTGGGTTTATGACTGAGCTTCAGATGATATTCCTCCGTTGTCACCAGACCCTGGTGAGGTCAGCCTGCTTCTTAGGTGCAGAGATGAAGGCACCTTGGCTCTTCCAAAAGCAATAGTCATGCACAGTTTGACTCTGGCTGTGGCTCTTGGCTCTAATCCTTCTACGAACTGGACAGAGATCTGAAACCGTCCTGCCATCCCTCCACAGGGGAAGAACACCCGTATTGGAGGCTGTCTTTTCTTCCGAGAGGTAGCTCAGGAGGGTGCTAGGTGGCCAAGGTTTGCAAACGGAAGGGCTTCCATGTTGGAAACCCTGCTTCAGTGTAGCAGCCATGCCCATAAATCTTGCTGAGAACAAATGCTTTAACTAGAGGAGGACAGTTTAAAAGGCCCTGGGGCATATTCTAATCACTCGTCTCTAATATCAGCCAGCTCGGAGTTAGAATACCGGCTGCTCCCAGTGGAGCAGGCCTGGGTAGGCGCTATGTAAATGGCTGCTGGCTGTAATTAACTCTGACCCGTGCAGCCTGTCTGCTCACTCGCTCTTAATATTAGCTTTGACTCCCCAAATGAGCCTTTATGTGTTTTTTATCTTTTGTTAGAATGCGTTCTTCAAAATTCATCAGGAGCAGCCCTCTTTATCTTCTAGCCCTAACACACACACACACACACACACACACACACACACACACACACACACACATGCACGCACACACGCCAAGGTAATCAGATGCTGTCAAATGAAGTGGACAACTGTCCTTGAAGGAGTCCAGCTGTTTCAATAATGCAGTAGCCGCATTCACAGCTCACTCCTTATTGTGCAAAACGCAAGTGTGTAAAGGGCTTTACACTTGCTTGTTCCTCCTTCCTACCCTGACCACGTGGCAGGGCTTGCCCTTGCCGTCTCTTCATCTAATAGAGGAGAGTAAGAACAAAGCTCAGGCACCTGTTTGATGTCTTGTGAAATTATCTGGCTGGACTCCAAGATCAAATTTAGGTCTTTTGACCTTAGCACCATTTCTTAAATCATGGCGTCTGAGTGGACCGTTCAGAGTGATTGTAACTGTGAAGGTTGAGGTGAGAGGGACAGACCTGTATATTTTCTTCCTGCAGATTTTGAGACAATAAGTATTCAGCAGTTTCCTTTTTTTTCCTGCCTCCTGGTAACAAAGACGCATCAGCTATAAAAGCAACCATTAGCTTGTGGCTCACAGTGTATTTTGCAGACACAGAAGATGCTGAGGCGTATCCCACCAATGTGTTAGAAAACATTATGCCAGTGACTATATACAATTATATTTTGTTGATTAGATGAGTCACACATTTGACAAGCATTTTTCCAGTCTGTCAGGTGCCTGTTCTCTTCCTGTTGTTCGGGAGGGTTCTTTCTTTATGGGGTCAACACAGGAACAAACCTGGAATGAACAACCGTGCTGGGCAGGGAGTGAGGAAAAGGAGACGGATTGTTGTTATAGGTTAAAGGACCATTGGTACCTATGTGAACCAAGAGCCCAGTACCAGAGGCCTTCCAGGGAAAGGAGGAGGAGGGGAAGTGGGGTAGGGGGAGGAAAAAGAACAAGACAGGATGGAAAAAAGCCCTGTGTTGGTAACATGCTCGCCATATCTGAGGCACTTAAATAGATCGGTGTGCAGGAGGTGAGGGTGGAGAGCAGAGCTGCATGGCTGAGCTGGAAGCAAGAAGGATGGAGTTGAAGTTTGTTTTCTTGCTTTGTAAGTCAGAGTGTACGGGGTTGACTTTCCTTCATATTCCTGTTTCTGTTCCCTGCTCCCCTTCCCCTCCTCCCAAGCTTTTCAATATGCAGTACACGCTGACCTGGAACTCATAATCTTCCTGCCTCAGCCATCAAGGGCTCAGATGACAGGCATGAGCTTTTATTCTAAAGCCACAGAGAAGCCACTGGAAGGATTTTCTTAGGAGAGAGATGTCTGATTTGCCTTTAAGGGAAAAAAAAAATATCATTGTGGGGTTGGGAGGGAGCAGTGAGATGACGGCCAATCCTGAGGACCTGGGTTTGATTCCCAGGACCCCCACATGACAGAAGGAGAGAACTGCTTCCTGTAAGTTGTCCTGCAACGCACACATGCACAT
The DNA here is from genome assembly GCF_964271855.1 of Acomys minous. Taxonomy (NCBI): domain Eukaryota; kingdom Metazoa; phylum Chordata; class Mammalia; order Rodentia; family Muridae; genus Acomys; species Acomys minous. The sequence goes on along the minus strand of NC_140483.1, from coordinate 25,751,908 downwards.
GCGCGCGCGCACGCACACACACACACACATCTGAAAACAATCACTGAGTGTTGGAGAGTAGGGTTAGTGGGTAAGTTACTTGCTGCCCAGCACTGAGGGTGGGGTGACAGGAGACAGGTGGAAGCCTAAAGCTCCATGGTCAATCAGTCCAGTCAAATGATGAGCACTGGCTTTGCTGAGAGACTCTCATCTCAGAAAAATAAGATGGTGAGTGATAAAGGAGGACGCTTGACATCGGCTCTTGCTTGGTCAACAGAGATGCACGCATCCAAACATACAAATCCACACACACCTGCACACACTGCGTGCATGTAGGTGTATCTCCCGCCCCTGGAAATACATGTGCATGTAGCTGAGTGGGTGGTTCTCAGCAAACAGTCAGTGTTTAACCCACGGACACCTACACTGATTTGCCGCATACAGTTGCCGCAATCACATGTGCAGCCTGCTCTCCTCTCGAAGCCTGTGGTCAGCCTGAGATCCTTTCTATAATGCCAAGCCCCTAGTTTTCACCCCCTCTGTGATCCTGGAATCTCTTCTGTCTCCTGGGGCAAGAACTGGGGAGTATGGTCAAGCTGCTTTTGACATGTCTCCTGGTCTCTGTGTTTGCAGTGGCCACCACTTAAGTCTTCCAGCCTTGTATTGGAGACCATCAGGTCAGAAGTCCAGGCAGGCTCCAGTTGATCTTACTGGCTGATCTTACTGGCAACTGCGGGCTGTACTTTGCAGCCAGATGGGCTTCTTCAGTTGACATTTTCACTGTAGACCATGGGATCCAGAGGGTCATAAGGATTTTTCCAGAAGGCTTATTAGAATGCATTTCTGTGCCTTCCTTCTCAGAGGCACTGGTGGCACATTTTATTCTTTTCCCACACACTTAAGAATGGGAGTTCAGTCGTGAGTAGGATGGCCCCTAATGGAGAATCTCCTTGGAGTTAGCAACGAGTGCGACGTTAGCCCCCTGAGCTTGTGTTCCACATTTTGCTGCTGAGTGATGCTGCCTTCTGAGGCGGAAGTGGTTATCTCAATTAGGCTTGCCGATGATGTTGGGTTCCTACGTGGTACCTGATCGACGGAGTATATCCAGCAAACATATGCTGCAGAGTCAGGGCAAGGGATCAGCCACAGGAAGTGAAGAAACGGCGGAAAGGTGCATAGAGTAATGATAAAGTTTAGCCATGTTTGGGTTGACCCCAGATGTGTAAGACTGGTCAAATCCCTCTGTCATCTCTACCTAGCCCTGAGAATTCTGCAATAGAAAATCAGACTGAGCCACAAAAGCATGCTTCCAGGTTATGGAGCTGATACATGGATACTGATTATGCTAATGGTGACCATAGCTTTAAAAATGGCAAGAGACAGCTGTAAAACCCATTAGACAGCAACAAGTTGAACATTCAGGGTCATGGGACTAAACAGCCCCAAACAGCCATCACCTAAGTACGAGACACAGAGGTGAGTCCCTGAACAGCATGTCTTTCATCTGTCAGAAGTCACCCCTAAACCCACTGAAAAGGGCTGGTTTCAAGAGCGTGGCTCACAGGGTGAGTGACTTGGAGTGGGGGGCAGTGGGGTTTTTTTTAAGGGTAAGGATCAAATTTAAAAGTACCACCATTTACCTTGGTTGCTAAGCCTCCCTGAGCCTGAGGTGAGGAATTCTGATTGGCAGAATCGGTAGGAATTCAGACAAGGGGAGCCGCATGGAGAAAAAAACGGGGAAGCTTAGGCTGGAGACCCTGGCTGCAGTGCAAACGGCACTTCAATACGCTCGAATCTGCTGAGAGTACATTTTACGAACATGCAGCTAAGTTGGCTGCCTTTGTTCGGGGGTTTGTTCAGCATTATCTAAAGAATGCCATGGTTCAGCCTGCTCGGTGTGAAGCCTAATTCTTCCCCTTTCTGGAGCCACAGCCTGGTGTGTTCAATTTTTCTCTCTCTGTAGGGCTGCGGGCTCTCTGGTACTCCAGCCAAAAAAACACTCATATTTTAGCAAGCTTAGTCCCAGTCTGGTTGCCAGGCAGTAAACCGAGCACTTGCCTGCCCTGGGGAGAGGGGGACCGAGAGATGGAGAGGGGCATGTAAATGACTTACTTGAGCCCTCCCTTCAAATCTCCACTTAGGATCTTTGGAGCAATTGATATGTTTATTGATGTCAAGAGACGCTGCTGCTGAGGCCCAAACTGTGGACCTGGGTCAGAACTAATAACTCAGACTAGCTTGATTCTCATAGAGATTTTATAGTGCGCTATGCTTAACCCAGCCATTCTGTTCTCACTTGGACATATTGTTCTGAGCAGGCAGCACTGGCCCCTCCAGCTAGAGGGGAAACCGAGGCACAAGTGGCTCCTATAGTCAGCAAGCACTCGAGCCAAGCAGAGGTACTGGTGTGGTTATCACCAGTGTTTGGCTCTGTTCTTCACTCACTCAGTGGTAGAATAAAAGCTTGTAGGAGGGAGAATTGCAGCTCTGTTCTGGAAATGGTTAACCGTGACTGTTATTATGACCTGAACTGGGCGCTGGGGCTTCCTCTAAGGTGCAGCTGGAGCAGGAAGCTAGCTCAGGCTGGCTGGCAGTGGTTTCAGGGGACTCGGCCTCCTCTGGCTGGCTGGACTCTCCACCCACGTATGGCTCACAAACCGCAGAGTCCCTGTCAGAGGGTAACGGATTTCTGCCTTTATCCATCGGGCTTGTCGGTAACCCAGGGCTGACCGACAACGCGTTCTGTTCTGGAACTCCTTGATAAATGGAAGCATGCTGAATGCCCACAGGATGTACAGCTGGGGGTGGACAGTCAGCCAAAATTCCAGAAAAGATCTGCGTGGAGAGGAGCCTGTGCTCTTTGCTGCCGAGTGGCTCCTACCTGGCGCCCCTTGCCTGGCTGAGGTTTCCTCTCGGGAGTGAGGAATAGTAGCAAGGCTCACGCCTCTATCCACCCCTCCTCCTGTGCCTCGGAGACCTCAGCTCCACGTGGGCAGTGAACACATTCATGCCACGCTTACGGACCCTGAGCAGCTGCCCCCGCAGGAGAGTCTCCCGGGTGAGAAGTAGGTTGCATCATGCTGTGCTCCAGGCCCAGCTGCCCCCATCCAAAGTGGAGGAGGCAAGGAGATCTCTGTGTGTGCTCCTGCCACTCAGAGGCCGGCCATTCCAGCACAGGTGATGCACACTGCCTGATAAGTGTGATGTGGAGAGACTGCAAGCGAAGGAGCGAGACTAGGGAGGCAGAACACAAAAGAAGACGAGCCCAGCAGGCAGGAAGAGAGGGGATGCCTGGGACAGAGGCAGCACACAGGTGCTGAGGAGACCTGGGAGAATGTAAGAAACATCCAAGGAGGAAAAAGGACACACACACACATGCACACACATACACATTCACACACATACACACAGATACATGCATACACACACACGCACACACACACAAAGAACCTCCATAAAACACATATGCACACAGATCCAGACACCCAGACCCTCCCCCACAGACATAGACCCAGATACATAGACGCCCCCATACACAGACACACATATACACGTACACACACATACACACACAGACCCCATACATACACAGACACATGCACACACATGCATACACACATATACACATAGACTCAGACACATAGACCCCCCCATAAACACACATACACACACAGATCTAGACACCCAGACCCTCCCCCCACATAGACGCAGGTACATATACCCCCCCATACACACAGACACACACAGACACATGCACACTGACACACACAGAGACCCAGACACATAGAACCCCCCATACAATCACAGACACATACATTGAGACCCAGATACATATACCCTACACACACACACACACATGCATGTACACAATCATCCTAATGATACATTCTTGAGTACAATGGCTGCTAAGGCACCTTGTGTATGCCAGACTCATCTAACTCTCAGTTTATGCGTAGGGCAAAGCCATGGGCTCAATGTTAATGGCAAGAATGTTTTTAAACAGCTTAAGTCCATAAGGCTGAGGGCCAGCCCAAGAACACAAATGAATTGTCATATCAAGGTGAGTTCAAGAGCAGGGACTCTGCAGTCCAGTGGCCTGGGCCTGAACCACCTGACTCCTCTACTTGCTACGTCTGCAGCCTGGCATGAATTACTTAAGCTGTGCATGCCCGTGCCCTCACATTTATGTGGGAGTTAAAAACAGTTCCTATCACTGAGGCAAGTACTAAATGAGCGGATCTGCATCTCGCTCTTAGGAGCCAACAGCCATGTGGAACTAGATGCTATTGCCTGTTGCGGTTATTCCCACCCTCCCTTTTTCTGCTCTTTTGGTAGCAAGTGTTATAGGTAGTCAGGTGTGCTGTGGAGTTTGGATGAGGGACACGCAACATAAGTATTGGACCTGCTTGTAGGCACAGTGATGGGGTGGATACAGGTGTGTCCAGCCTGTGGTCCAAGTATTCCAGGATGGCCACGGATAGCATCCAGCTCAGTTTACTATGCTTACTAAAACACAGTGAGATTACTTGTGTGCGATTTCCTTTTCTGTGGCACTATTGTGTGGCTCTCTGGTGTGAACTTTGTAGATGACAGCGTCCTGGAGCAATGTCAAAAATGTTGTATAAGCCTGATAGATTCCAGGAGCCGGGAGCATGAAAAGGCTGGGCTGCATAGGAAAACCTGGGATTTTGGCAACCAGGTTGTTTTCACATAGAACTGTGGCAACCTGGATAAATTTCTCTGATGCTGACCCACACCTGACCATGTTCGTGAGAAGGAATGATAGAAGTGGGAAGACCCAAACTCTGACGTGGTTACACTTCAGGACCAGCCACAGTCTCCCAGATGCTTGGCCAGTCCTGGAATGTCCCTTCTCTCAGGAGGACTTGGCAGAGGTTCCGCTTCAAAGCTGGCACTCCTCAGAGTGAGCCCTGGTGGATAGGGGAGGTGGGCAGATGCCAGGACAGCTTCATTGAGTAGACGTGCCACCCACAGAGCCTTTTGACTCACACCTCCTGTCGCCATTTCCCTACTTTGTCTTACCCTTTGTTTGCAATTCCTCCAACTCCAGCAGCCTTGCCTGCCCCACTTATACACTTATACCTCACAACCCATAGGGACCTTCCCTTGGGCACACACTACACCAAGCAGTTTTTTTTTGTAATTCTTCAAAGCTGTTACTCTTCTGCACCCAGATGCTGGTAGGCATCACTTGTACCCTGTGCAATTGCTGGTCACCAGAACACAGCTGTGGCACGTCTTCTGTCTGGCAGATTACAGATCTTAGAGTCCAAGTCTTGGGCTCAGTTGAGTCTCCCCATTTGCTTCATCTTCCCTTGTTTCTTCAAAGCTCACTTTCAGTTCTAAACTGGGTTTATAAAAAAAAACAAAACAATACCAATAACCATATCAGATCACATTGACAGCCCTCATGTATTTTATAGAGCATGTTAATGTTCTTTTTCCTCTAGGATAACACAAGAGGCTGGGTCAATATAATATCTCCACCTTCCCTTCTCTGCTAGTCTAGCCAGAAGCATCTTTGGTATGATGGGGTGAGCCCCCTGAATACTGAGAATATAAGCGTGTGCCAGCATACCTGACTTTATTCTCTGTAACATTGTGGATGCTCACTGCCTTTGAAGAGCTGAGAAATGTATTTGAACCCGGAAACATTCCCATCAGTCATGGGTTATGGCATCAGAGTGAGTGGTCAATCTACATTATTGAGAAAAGGGAATTGCTACAGCTATGGGGTTAGGAAGGCTGATCCTTCTTACGACCACAGTTGCACACTTATCTCTGAGCTTTGCCCAAGACAGAAAGGGCTAGGGTAAAAGGGTGGCCATCTCTTGGGCAGGGCCATCTGGCTGTAACTTTTTTCATATATATAATCAATTTACAGCATGATCCCAGCCCCTTCCCTCCATCCCCTCCCCATCTCCTTCTCAGAGAAGGGGAGCCCCCCGGGGGGTTACAACCCACTCAGACACCTCAAGTCACAGCAGGACTAAGAACACCCTCTCCCACTGGGGCCTGACAAGGCAGCCCAGGTAGGGGAAAGGGATCCAAAGGCAGGCAACAGAGTCAGAGACAGCCCCTACTCCCATTATTACGGGACCCACATGATGACCAAACTGCACATCTGCTACATATGTGTAGGGGGCTTAGATCCAGCCCATGCTTGTTCTTGATTGGGGGTTCAGTCTCTGTAAGCCCCATGGGCCCAGGCTAGAGTACTATGTAGGTCTTCTTGTGGTGTCCTTTACCCCTCTGGCTCTCTCCATCCTGCTTCCCACTCTTCCACCGAACTCTGGGACCTTGGCCTATCGTTTGGCTGGGGGGGGGGTGTCTCTGCATCTGTTTCCATCAGCTGCTGTGTGGAGCCTCTCAGAAGACAGTTATGCTATGCTCCTGTCTGCAAGCACAGCAGAGTATCATTACTAGTGTCAGGGGTTGGTGCTCTCTAATGGGGTGGGTCTCAAGTTGGGCCAGTCACTGGTTTACCATTCCCTCAATCTCTGCTACATCTTTTTTTTTTAATAATAACACATTTTTATTGAAAATTAAAAATAATTCCTATTACATCTCATTTTCTATCCCATCCCATGCATCCTCCCATTCCTCCCTCCCTCCCACTTTCACCCCAATCCCCCTTCCCTATGACTGTGACTGAGGGGTACCTCCTCCCCCTGAATATGGTGCTAGGGTATCAAGTCTTTTCTTGGTAGTCCGCTATCTTTCCTCTGAGTGCCATTGGGCCTCCCCAACAAAGGGACATGGCCAAATATGAGGCACCAGAGATCCTGTGAAAGTCAGTCCCCAGTCTCCACTTAGCTGTGGAGAATGTTCTGTCCCTTGGCTAGATCTGGGTAGGGGTTTGATGATGACTGCCCGTTTTGTCCATGGTTGGTGCCTTAGATCAAGCAGAATCCCTGGGCTCAGATCTAGCCCTCTGCTACATCTTTACCCATACACTTCTTGTAGGCAGGACAAATTTTGGGTCAAAGATTTTGTTCTTTGGTGTTCTTATCCCTCCACTGAAAGTCCCACTTGGCTACAGGAGGTGGCGACTTCAGGCTCCATATCCCCAGCTGTTAGGTGGCTATAACTTTTTTTATGTGTAAAATTCCCTTACCTTAAGAGTCGGTTTTTAGAAGTCCAATCAGGTTCTTGGCCTCAGAAAAGGAGAAGCTTCTCACATCAATTAAGACGTGTCTGTCAACTGGTTGATCCTGGTGCAGTCGCCAGAGAAACTTTTCCCAAAGATGCTGTGACCTAGGAGGTTAAGTTTGGCCAGGAGAATCAAATGTGCTGTCAGAGGTGCCTACTCTGAAAGGGTGGCCTTCTGACTTGGCCTCTCTTTTGCATGGAGTCTCTTAAGCCCTTACACTCTTCCTTCCTCTTCCAGCCTCAGTGCTGTGTGTACGCCATCACTCAAGCTCTGACTTCCCATTGTGAAAAGTCATCAATGGGCCCCAAATACCTGTCCAAAGTCCAGACTCCTACCTACTCTGTTTCCTTTTCTCTCTATCTCTGTCACTCTATCTGTCTTGGTCTGTATGTCTGTTTCTCTCTCTCTCTTTCACACACACACACACACACACACACACACCTCACACATGCATGTACATGCATGTACACTCTGCCACCGTAGATATTCCAGTGACAGCAGTGATGCCTTCCTCAGATCCTGTATGTTTCAGATCTGCACTCCCCTCTCCCTTCCCACTACACTGCCCTCCCAGCCCTGAGTAGTAGCTCCTCTGTGCCTGAAGGGTGACTTCGTGTTTGATGTCTAGATGTGTTACATCAAGGAGCGAAAGTAGATTTCCCGAAGAGCAGGACATAAACTGGGATGAGGTTGATGTGGGTGAAGATTAGGATGGCGTTGGAGGGGATGCAGAGTACAGTGGAGAGGAGCCAGCGGGCACTCGGGGAGGAAGCTGGTGTGAGGCAGATAGAAGTTACCTGGAAGTGAATAAATTTGCCACTGACTAGTCGGACTTAGGGTGACACACTTGGGCATTTTAATTGTCACCAAACTCTGGGCCCTCTCGCAAAGCCCAGAGGACTGCTTATTGGGGGTGTTATTCACACTTGCTAATAAGTAACTACCATTAGCGTATTAACCAACAAGGTCAAGCCAGTGCACAGAGGGACCCAGAGACAAATTCCTAGCCTGGAAGAGGCCTAGACACTGAGAAGCTGGGGAAAGTTGACTTCTGCGGCTCTTTTGCAGCAGTTTTATATAGCAATCTAATCATGTTTGATCAGTGTGAAACCTCATGTTTTGGACACATAAGGATTCGTCAGTTATCAACCCAAGAGTGCCCATTAATCTGGAATCTGTGTTAAAAAGTAAAACAAGACAAGTCCTCACTCTGGCAAATGAAATCAGGCTAGAGCACGATTTCTCTCACATAGAAAGAGGAGTGCTTCAGATTATTAAATACCTACTATGTGCTAGCCATTATCTATCTATCTATCAATCATCCATCTATATCTACCTATCTATCTATCTATATCTATCTATATCTATCTATCTATCATCTATCTATCTATCTATCTATCTACCTACCTACTTACTTATAATTATATTTGATCTTTCCAGCTGCCATTTAGTGAGGATCGTTATCTCCACTTTACAGAAGGGGAAACTGAGGCTCAGAGAGGTCAGATAACCCATTGTTGCTTGTGAATGAGGTCCTGCCAGCATTTCACCTCTAGGGGAATTTCATTTTTTTGCCTCCATGGTGCATTACATCCGTGACCGCCATGGCAACCATGCCATAAAGTTCCAAGGGACCAGCAGCCCTGAGGCTGTGGTTGTGGACGCATCCCACAGCTCTTTATGAGGATGGTGGCCATCCATCAGTCCCACTGCCACTTCTGATTCTGGCAGTAAATGCTCACCGCTGGAGGCCAGCGTGGAGAAGGTGGGTTAGCTAAGGGCAGTTCCTCGGTTCCTAGAGAACCTGCAAGAAATCCTGGCTCCTTTGCTCACAGTCCGTCACTACTAATTAGTTCAGCTTAATCTAGTTGGCCACTGGTTATTGCGTGCCTGCTTACATTAGGCACCATGCTATGCCCTAAGGAGACCAAATGGGTGGTTGTTCTTTCAGAGCAATGGCCTAGTGAGGGGGACAAATACAATCTAGGACCTGTAAATCTGTGGGGTAAACCAGTATAGATGTAGAAAATCCCCCTAGAACACAAATATGAAAGTGTGACTGTGGGGTGTGTGTGTGTGTGTGTGTGTGTGTGTGTGTGTGTGTGTGTGTGTGTGTGTGTATAGAGTGATACTGTGAGTGACACGGAAAGTGGGAAAGCTAATGGAGGACAAAATTAGACCCAAAAGGTAGAGAGAAAAGTCATTCCAGGACCCCAGGCAAGAACACATTGCCTAAAGCCTTGGGCACAAGTTTATACTAGACTGAGGCAATTATATGGTTGCTTTTCTTTGTGTACCCAACTTTCCTGCCTGTAAAGGGCAGGGGGTGGATAATTATATCTGACTTCTTAGGGTGGTTATGAGGGATACATGACTTAGTTTAGTGCATCTCTGGCTCAAAAAAGTTCAGCAAGGGTGACAGTGACAATGGGTATGTCTTTCTTTCATGGTTCCCTTTTCAAGTGCTTTCCTACTGGCTCCTGACTTGTGGTCAACGTTCTATTGAGGGTCTTCTTGTATCCACAATTTGAACTCTTACTTATTCCTTCGTGTGTTTGTGTGTGTGTTTGTGTGTGTGTGTGTGTGTGTGTGTGTGTGTGTGTGTGTTTTGTGCATCCATGTGAGTATACATGCTCATACAACTGTGGCTAGTTTCTGAACTTCAGTCTTCCTACTGGTGCCACAAGATCTTGAATCACTGGGCCCACCTTTCTGGCCTCTTTTACTAACTCTAATATGATCACTTGGGTTTTTGCATCTGCATGCTGAGTTTCCAGGTAGAAATTAGATTCTTTCTTGTTGGGGACAGTATGTGTTTATGACACCCATAGCGTGAGGTAACAATACAGTAAGTGCTTCATCAATAATTCCTTATGATGAGTAAGTTAGTGTGCAGGTAAGGCAGAATGCATATTCTGAATTGGCTGGGCAAATAGGACAATGCAGACTGGATGTCTCTAGACCTGCTTCCATCTACAGACTCTACTCCTGTGATTGACCTATTAGGTCAGCCAGTGACCATACTGTCTTCACACACACTTTGCCCAGAGAATCCTGTCAGGCACATATGCAACACATATTAGACTCAGCTAAATGAGAGATGCAAGTTATCTGGAGACAACCTAGTGTCCAACCTCTTTCTGAACCAGGCCCTTTGGTTATGCCTTCAGGTGGTTGGTGCAAAAGCAGATAGCAAACTACTGCCCTTGGACAGGTGGGCATGTGGGTGCAGGGAGCATACCTTTCCTTCATGCTGCCTGTTGGGGAGCCACAGAAAAAGGCTCATGGGAGATCTAAGTCTGACCTTCCTCCCAGCTGTCCATACTCTTTGGAGACATCCCCCAGCTGTGTTCTAAGTGGAGGGCCTTGACAGCCCCGGGCTTACCCTCGTTGCCTCTTCCTAAACCACACCATCAATAATGTGGCTCTAAACCCAGTGCAGACTGCCTCCAGAGCAGCCTGACTTCTCTGAGTGCCTCCTGGCTGTTGAGTTTCTCTGTACTTCTCCACCCCCCACCACCCACCCCACATCCTCTGCTGGACAATGGGAACACGCCAGCTGACTCCTTTGGGTTCGCACTTGTTTGTACCCAATAGAAACCATCGAGACAGGCAAGACAAGACAAGAAGCAGGGAGGGAAGGAGCAGTGAGTGAGGTGTCCTTCCACGACTCAGCTGCGCTCTCTCGCCTTGGCCCTGCTGCTTTCAATGAGTGAATGAGGGTGGTGGATGCTTCAGCCACCGGTGTAACCAGATCTCTGTGGCTCTTGAAAAATGGAGCTCTCTTCAGCAACAACTGTTTGCAATTAACTTTAACATATGGTGGAATTTGTTTTTGTGTCCATAAAGCATGGTAGGCAGCGAGGATCTGGCAAGGAATGCACCCTGCCTGTTGGGCCCTGGGCCTAGCTGTGGGAGGATCTTTCCACCCATTAGGGAGCACAGAGATTCTTGGTGAGCTGAATAGTCGGAGGTGACTTGGCTGGCCCAGAGTCCTCCCTTTTGGCCAGCCCATGTAGTTTGACCTGAGCGGCAGCATGAAGGAAGCCTGGCTGTCTGCTTTTTCTAACGGAGGCCAGTGGCTGCTGGCCTCAGTCAGTGACTCTTACTTCAAAGTCTCGGGTGCTGTCTGGCTTCCAGCTCTCTATGACTTTGTGGTTTTGCTTGAGGGTCACCCTGCAGACTCGCTCACTCACATGGTTTGACAAACACCATCAGGAGTTTATAGGTTATTTCTGTGACCAAATCTCAGGAGATTGGGATGAGCTAAGAGATCCTGGACTAAAAGTTACAGAATTGAGGAGCAGGGTCTTAAATAGACAGGAGAATTATTCTTACCGAGCCTGCACTCTGGGGCTTTACATTAACCATATTGACTCTGCAGCTTTACAACATCAACAGGAATGGAGACCTCCCCCCTTCCTCCCAGCCCCCCCCCCCCCCCCGCCACTCCCACTCCATTCCTACCTTCTACCCTCAGGGTGTTGACTTCACTATCTGGTTTGTCTCTAGTGGCTCCAGGACAGCTCCCCATCCTTAGGGCAGGGCCCTAAGTGAGAAAGCAAGGCTGGGACCTGTCTCTTACTCATGGAAGATAGTCTAGCCTGGCTGACTTCCCCTTATATCTCCTTGGCCTTCACAAGGCTGAAAGAGAAAGAGAGAGGTCTGCTGGTTGAAGAGGAATCACGATTCACCTCTGGGAGGGAGTACAGAGTTCACAGAGAAGAGGAACACAGTCAGAGCTCTGAGGGAGGGGTAGGAAGGGGGCTGTTGAGAGGGTACCCCACCACCACCTGCTGCCCATCACGGAGATAGGCTGAAGCTGCAGAGAGGAGGAAAGTCACACCTGGGAAACGTGGTGGGTGGGCATGGGGCTACAGCGGCCCAGCTTATTCACAGCTCTTCTCAGCATCCTTTTAACAGTATTATTTTCCCATTTTATCCCTCTGCCCCAAAAAATGTGTCAAGACTCCCCATTTCCTATGAAATAAAGGTTGGAGACAGCTTAGTAATTCAAGGCCTCCCTCCATCTTACTCAACGCAGCCTCACATCTGGCAGGAAGCACAGATTTCCTGTTTTATCTCCTGGTGCTCCCCTGTACAAAGCAGGTGTCAGAGAAGAGGCTTTGTCTGCCCCTGCCCCCCCTTAAAACTCCTTGGAGTGTTGAACCTCCTCTGCCTTTGCTCACCCAAGAGCCTCCATCTGACATGGCCAGCTGTCACTCAGCCTTGTAAGCGAGGCACAGTTATTTCTAAGGCTCTCCTTTATGTCATCACTTCTGTGGAGAACACTCGCCTGACCGGGAAATCCTCCACTGGCTGTGAGTTTCAAAAGCCCTGGTTGTTGGTGTATGAATTAGTTACTTCTCTTGTCACGGTGACCAAATACCTAACGAGAGACAGCTAAGGGAGGAAGGGCTCATGTGAACATATAGTTCAAGAGGTATAGTCCATCTTTGCAGAGGATGTAAGACAGCAGGAATAGGAGGTGTCTGTTGGTCACATCACACCAAAGTCAGGAAGCAGAGAGAGAAAGAGAGATAACAGGAAGTGAGGCCAGAACACAAACCTCAGGCCCCCCACCTCGACCCCCTACCCAGTGAGTGACTCACTTCCTCTAACAAGGCTACGCCTCTAAAAGTTCCACATGCTTTCCAACTAATTGAGGACCAAGTATTCAAACACAGGAGCCCATCAGGGACATCTGCATTCAAACCACAGCATACCCTGTGAGTCACAGATAGCTTGGCAGGTTCAGGTGGCCATTCTAGAGGGCACAGGCTGGAGCTGACCACTGAAGGCAAGGGAAGATGAAGTTTGGTGGCGAGGACGAAGCCATGTCAGCTCGCTGGGGGATGGTTGAGAACTGCAAGAATGTCTGAGTCTTTGCTTCATGAACTCTGCTTCTCTTCAAACAGCAGTGACCGCACTGGACAACACTGACATTTCTATCATCATGGAAAGAGCTGATAGGTTACTAGGGATCTAGTGAGCCTTGAATCCAAGCATCCTTTGGTGCAGGGGCAGTTGTCACAGTTACAAGTTTGCCTAATTCTGACATGGTGATGGCTACGGTGGGGAATGCAGACCCTGTGCCATCAGGCCATAGGGAAGCTAGCAGGATGCTCGAGGCAGCCTTGCCCTCAGCACTTGGATGCATAGCAGCCTCTTGAGGCAATCTCTGACTAGTCTAGAGTCCTTATCTTAAGACCTCTTGTGTCAGCCCCCAGGGTGCTGTGTGAGGAGGTGGGAGCACTGAGGAAGCAGGTCATCCATTGTGGGGAGCCCTTGGCCAGCCTTTGGCAGCATAGCCAGGGCTGACGTGACCAGTCTAGATTCCCAAAGAGCCCGTATGTCCGGGCTGTTGCAGCTTCCATCTGTCTTGCTCTTTAGCTTTTGTCCGTGTATATAGAAAGTAAAAACATGCTCCTGTCACAGTGTTTGCCATAAGTATTAGAAACTTTCATACAGATGTGAAGTACATGGAGAAAACTAAAACCTGGTTTTAGCTGACTGTGAACCGCCTAACCAGCTGCCTGTAGGGTACCGCCTCTTTCTGATGGTGGCTAATGGTATGGGTTATTATTGATCCCCTTTTAGAAATGAAGAGGTTTGGGCTCAGGGAGACTAATTAGCCCGAGTAAGGTCATAGAACTAATAAGTGAGAGGAAGGACTTGAACCTAAGACTTCCAGTGTTCCCCACAACACCAGTTGCCTGTTAGGTGATATATGAAAAGACACGCCGCTAGGTCCTCCACCTTTCTTCCTCTGTGTACATATTGGAGAAATAGATGGGAATACTTCCTCACCATTCTGCCAAGATGGTAACAGTATCATTCCTGGGGTTTGATAACTGCGCCTGCGCCTGCTTAAGATGAGTTCACTTTGCCTCGTCAATCAACTCACCCCTCAAACCATCTACTCCACATTCACAACTGTTCGTGATGCTCTAACATCAGTCCATAAATACCCCGGAAGGGGAATCTGAGGTAAAGCAAAATGATTTGGTATACTACAGGGTGGACAGTAGTGCTTTAGTCAATGTGCTGTTTTGGCTGCAGCTTGGCTCCCACTACTAACTAGGTCAGACAATCCTGAGTAATGCAAACTGTGCTCCACCCAGAGTGACTCCAAGTTTTTACCTCCAGCACCCATGACCCATGAGGCATTCCTTGCTGCAAGTAATGACAAGGCTTGCTAGTTCCCATCTGATCCCCTCTCATTTCCTGGTAGGTCATTTCAGTGATGCTCTCTTGCCTCCCTCCTCCACACCAAATCAACCACACCAGCAAATGTTCTAATACTACTGTGGTCTTTTAATCCTAGGTGTCTTGGTTAGGGTTCTATTGCTGTGAAAAGACACCAGGACCACAACAACCTTTACAAAGGAAAGCGTTTAACTGGGACTGGCTTACAGTCTGGAGGTTTGCTCCACTATTGTCATGGTGGCACAGGCAGACATAGTTGTAGAGAGGCAGCTGAGAGTTCTACAACCAGATTGGTAGACAGCAGGGAGAGTGTGAGACACTGGCCCTGGCTTGAGCATCTGAAACTTCAAAGCTCACCCACCCCCCAGTGACACACTTTCTCACCAAGGCCATACCACCTAATAGTGCCATGCACTATGAATCTATGGGGGCCATTTTTAATTGAAACCACCTTGAGTGAGACATTTTTAAAGAGATGCTAATTCTTACATGCGTGTATCTTTCTGCTCTTGTTATGGCCTTTCTCCTGGCCTCGCTATTTTTTTCTGATCTTTGCATGCCTGAGTCCAGGTTTGGTGCTGCTCAGTAGCATGGCAGTGCATTTCATCACTGTTCATCCTAGCTATGGAGCCCAAAGTACTGAAACAAACGGTGGAAACTGTCCATGTCCCTCAGTGGATGAAGGTATAAACAAGATGTGCTGTATCATACAGTGGGATGTTATTAGTCCAAGGAACAGTGGCATACACTGTTGAATGCTGTATCTAAATGCATGCTACTGAGTGCAAGAAGCCTAGAAAATGCAGCCACATGTGATTTGTGATTATATTTAAGATCTATACAGAACAGAGAGACTGCCAAGAGAGACTGAAAATAGGGTGGATGCTGTGTTAGGAAAAGGAAAGAAATAGGGGCAAAGTGCCTAAGGACAATGGGTTTTATTTGGAATGATGGAAATGCTTTGGAGTTGGACACAAATGTTTGTGTTGGTAAGACTCATGCCTTGTTAGTTTTCCCAGGTCTTTGCTCAGATGTTAACTCTTTTTTCCCCCCAAAGATTATTTATTTATTTTATGTATATGAGGGCTCTATCTGCATGTACACCAGAAGAAGGCCTCAGATCCCAGTATAGATGGTTGTCAGCCACTATGTGGTTCCTGGGAGTTGAACTCAGGACCTTTGGAAGAGCAGACAGTGCTCTTAACCACTGAGCCATCTCTCCAGCCCCGAGATGTGAAATCTTTGATGAAAATTTGGAGTCCTCATCCTGGGGCTTCCTGTTATTGCTCCTTTATGTGTTTATTTCATGCATCTGCCATTTTTGTTGCTACCTGTTTGTTTTCGATCAAATGTAAACACAAAAGGCAGGATTTTAGAAAGATAATATCTGTTCCTGTATAGTCCAAGAACACTAGACAGTGCCTCAATATGACCAGCTAGAATACCGAGCACTCAGGAAATGGTTGTTATTAATAGGATTAGCGCCCTTTCCTAAGATGCTCTATAACTTAGATTTCCTAACTTCTTTTTTGTTTTTTGCTGTGCTGGAGACTGAGCCCACAGTATCACACACACCAGCCAAGTGTTACAGTAACTTTCTTGTCAGCATTTGCTGGTTATAGGGATCCCATGTCTCTGTGTAAAGGGTGCCACAAAATTCATGATTTCCTCCAATGTGTCCACCCTCAGTTGCCCGTAACTGGAAAGCAGTTCTCTGGGTGGTACCCACGTGTGGTGTGCTCGGTCCCTTTCCTCTCCATTCCTCTTGTGGATGTCGTTTGTGGAGGGAACAATTTTCCTTAGGGTGAAAAGGACCTATTAGAGGGCCTGAGCTGTGACTGTAGTCTACAGGGCAGATACTTCTGTAACATTAACAGTGACCACAGTTCCTTCTATGGCTTTTATTGGTAGAGCTGGGGTGGAGGCCACTGCAGTAATACAACTTCATCACTGAGGAAGAGGAGAGACACTTGTGTTGGGTGTGAGAGAGGGCCCTCTTCCTGGCCCATGAAGGCAATGGCTATAGGCCTTCTGGAGGTGGCTCTATGATAGCTCGTTGGCTTCTGCTTTGCCCAGAGGGGACCAGCCCTGCCTTCGTTCCCGAGTGCAGCTCATCTGGTGGACACCAAGCAATGGTGGCAGCCAGCAGTGCTCTTAGAACCAGCCAGGGTGCTTCTGGCCTTTCTTGTGATGCGGAAGAACCGGCCTCCAAGTTCCTAGCTGTTCCATGACTCTAACTCACACTTGGAAGATCTTCAAGAACAGGGAATCAGAGGCAGCTGTGGACTTCCTGTACTTTATCAGTGTCCTTTCTTGGGCTCTATCTGAGGATTCTGCAGGCTCACAGAAGACATCCCCAAAACCTTAAGACTTCCTCTGGTTCTGACGCCCCAGCCTGTCATTATTTATTCCCACAATGGGCAAAGGTTGTCATAGTCCACCCCCCCAAACTTGAATCGTAGAATAGTATGAAACCACAACAATCCCAAACCATTGTGGTGTGTGTGTGTGTGTGTGTGTGTGTGTGTGTGTGTGTGTGTGTGTGCAGGGCACAAGCGTACAGGTGCTCTTATGTATGTGAACACTCATGCCTGTACTCAGGTCTGAACACATAATTTGTCAGTGTGGTTTCAAGCCAGGAGTCCTGTTTCATAGGGATTCCTGTGGTTCTGTGCCCCTCATGCTATTCCTCTCCTCTAATCCATATAAAAGGCCTCCAAGATGGAAATTCTTCTGCGGACGCGTGCACGGTGTTGTGGTTGGTTGGGGTTATGGGAGTGTGCTGAATGGTGTTGCACACTTGCCATCATGTGTCCTGGTTTTTCCATTTTCCCCCACTCCTCACTTGTTTCATCTTAAGTTCCAAGGCTAATGTTTCTCCTCTGGGCTGGACTCAACATCAACCATTGATTTGAGCCCAGGCTTTTTTTTCCCCCCCTAGTAGTCCAGTTCAATGTTGGCCTCTCTCTCCTGGGTCATATATTTCCTGAGTGTTGATAACCTCATTTGTTCAGCTCTGTTTACTGGAGGGGGGGGGCAGGGGGGGGTTGGTTCAATGGTAATGAGAGAGTTACATAGAGCTTTCAATTTACAGATTATCATCCCACTATTAGACTATCTCAATTCTCAAAGCTACACTGGACAGTGATATGATGACAGATCCCATTCAGATCCTGGCACTTTCGTAGGCCTCTATTTCCTCGTGTGTAAAATGAGAGCGAGTTCTAAGCAGATGAGTGACATGATCTGATTTAGTTCTTAGTGGGATCATCTGGGTTGGTGTTTTGAAAAACCAACTTGGCAGGTGGCAAGAGGAAGCAGGTGGCACAGTAAAGAGGCTGCTGAGGTCACCCAGCGAAGATGTGGCAGCCTTGCCTGCAGTGTCGCCAGTGACATGAGGACAAGGGACCGATTACAGCCCCACTTTGAAAGTGGGGCAGACGCTGTGCATTCATCCACTGGATGGGAGTTTGTGGGTGAGAGAGTAGGGAATTGTTCTGAGATGCTGGTCCTGATACAGGTGACCTCGACCAATGGGAAAAAGAGGCTGTAGTTGGGGCAAAATTGAGCCGCAGTGAGGCAGATGGGATTAGAAAAAAAAAAAAAAGTAGTGAGGGGCTGGGAAGATGGCTCAATGGTTAATGGTACTTGCTGCTCTTTCAGAGGATTTGAGTTTGGATCCCAGCACCCTTATGGGAGGGTCTGCAACTCCTGCTCCAGGGGATCTGATGCCTTCTTCTAACCTATTTCCACATATTCCCATTCTCTCTCTCTCTCTCTCTCTCTCTCTCTCTCTCTCTCTCCTTTCCCCCTTCTCTCCCTCTCCCTCTCTCTTTTTCTCAAATAAAAATATTTTAAAAATCATTAATTAAAAAATCATAAATTGTCTACAGTACCTTATAAGCAAATGTATTAATATTATTATGTGTATCTTTAAATGTTTACTACCAATTACTACTGTGATTGGATAATTGTAGGTTATGTATCAAATTATCATATTGAACTCCATTAATAAGTACAGTAAAATAAAGATAATTTAAACAAGAAGGACAAAGTGAAGGTGTCCAGTCAGTAGCTGGGCATACAAGTTAGACTTAGGAGAGTGAGCTAGGGCAGAAGTAGAACTGTTGGCCTCGTATTTGTGTGCGATTTACAGTAACGACCCTGGATAAGAACACCAAGGGAGTTCGTGTAGACAGGAAATGGGGATGAACATTCCACATTTGGGAGATGTGGAGGAATTAGCAGAAGAGACCAAGCAGGAGTGACCAGCAAGGTAGGGTGAGAACAGAGAGATGGGGGAGGAGTGGTCCTGGAGGCCCAGTAATGGGTGAAGTTAAGTTCTGCTCCTGAGTACAGTGCAAGGAGGACTGAGAAATATGTTGGTTATTAATAACATTTTCAAGATGACTTTGCTAGAAGAATAAAACAAGTGCCTAATGGATGAGTTTTAAAAGAGATGAATAGCAAATGACAAAAATCATTTCTAAGTTTTTATTTTGGATTTTGGAAATAAATGAAGCAGTGGGTGGTGGAAGAAATAGATCATAGCAAGTGTAATTCGTCCAAAATATGGAAACACTATCTATAAAACATTTTTGGAAATAGGGAGACTATGATATATTTGAGCAACTCTGATCGGTAAAAACGTATTGCCAAAGTGGAGGAGTTGGCTCTAAAGAGGAGTGCAGGGCACACCAGACAACCACCAGAAAGGAAAGTCCCTGCAGTGACCCAGCATGCGCAAGCTGGGGCAGGGCTCATATGACTTCCTCAGCTTGAACCTGTCCTCACTCCAGGCTGCTCAAAGGGAACTGCTATCTTCCTCACCAAGAGGGAATCCTGAGGTAAGAAGCCCCAGGTTGACTCCACTGCTCATTTACTCCTCTGGATCTTCAACAGGTAGCATTCTTTCTTGGCACCAAGAGTGCTGTGCCGCCGTCTCTGGAAATTGCATTTTGATTTCCAGTAGGAGAAAGAGAAACAGCGAAGGGTGAAATGTGTGCATGCAACATGCAACAGTTGAGTCTGTCTTACAAAACAATGGTTTTTCCAGAGTACCATCCCTTCCTCAGCTCCACCCAATAAACCCTGTGTACCACTTAGAAGGACACTCTACGTGTGCAAGAGAAGCTGGGAAGTGAGTGTTTCAGCTGGTATACTAGCCATACATTTTGGTACAGTGAATAGAATATGAAGAGATATCATTATAGCTTTCAGGAGATATATATATATATATA
Source organism: Acomys minous (assembly GCF_964271855.1). NCBI lineage: Eukaryota > Metazoa > Chordata > Mammalia > Rodentia > Muridae > Acomys > Acomys minous. Next base: position 25,732,306 of record NC_140483.1, on the reverse strand, counting down.
TATATATATATATATATATATATGCACACACATATATATACACACGCACATATATGCTGACATATATGTATGTATGTATGTATACATAGTATATATGTATATATGTGTATTTACACATTTTAAAAAAATCCTAGTAAAATATACAAATTTACCATCTCTGTCCTCAGTAAGAACATTTCAGTGCCATTAAGTTAACGCATATTGCCGTACTGTCAGTGTCTAACTTATATAAGTAGCATAACATTCTCATCAAGTTTAGTGTGCATCAGAATTTCCTTCCCTTTTTAAGATCGGTCAACAATCTGCTGCCTATTTAGACCCTTTTTGTTCATCTATCCACCTGCTGATGGGTGCTTGCACTGCTCTCACTTTGTGGGAACCAGAGCGTACAAACACCTCCTCTGAGTCTCTGTTTCCGGTTCTTCTGGTAATTATGTCCAGAAAGAGACTTTTGGGTTGTATGGTACCTTCTCCTTCGATTTTTTTTTTGCAGGAATTTCCACAATTCATCTGGCAGTGGCTCCACCACTTCACACACTTGCCATCAGCACACAAGAGTTCCAGCCTCCTCGTTGTCTTTGTGAACACTTGCCTTTTTCTATCTTTTTATTGGTAGCTGTCCTAATGTGCACAGCGTCTTTTAGTTTTGATAGGAGTGGGAGGGGTGAGTGAACACGTGGGAGGGACTTGAAGAATTTAATGAACAGTAGAAGGTTTAGAAATAGAAGAGTGAGCCAGGTGTGGTGGCCCATGGCTTCCATCCCAGCATTCAGGGAGGCAAGAGGCAGGTGGATCAGTGTGAGTTCCAGGCCATCCAGCTCTACAAAATCAGTCTAGGACAGCCAAGGCTACACAGAGAAATCCTGTCTTGGCATAAAAAAGAGAGAGGGAAGATTGAAAATAAAAACATCAAGAAACAAGGACTGTGCCATACGTACTAGTATATTTGGCTACGTAGCATACCTTATGGAGCCCTCAAGACACCTCAAGTCTAGGAAGAGCATGGCCCTGCTGTCTGTCCATCACCATCTCTGATAAGAACAACAGAATCAGATATCCAAATCTGACCTCTTTCTCGTTCTCTCAAGCTGGACAGTTTTTGTTTTATTTCATTTCATGTCTGTGTTGCTGAAGATTGGACCCAGGCACGTGTTACACAGCCACTCTACCATTAAGCCCCAGCCTCAGTTGTACACAGACCTGAGATGTTATGCAAAATTATACCTGCTTTGAGGTCCATGAGCTAAAAAGCTTTGTGGGAACTCAAATAACTCAGAGCTGTTTTTACCTTCTACATGGAAATACCCTCAGCAACAGCCTATGGCTTTCAAGTCTTGGTAGGGATTTTCATCCAGACTGACAGTGGGTAGTTTTCATTTGTTTGTTTGTTTGTTTCTCTTAGAAGTCTGGGTTGTTACTTGAGGAAAGGCACAAGTGGCTTTGGAACACACTTCTTTGTCTTCAGTGCATATTTAGTTCCTTTTATACTACTGCTGGTATCAGCTAATTCTATGAGAATCCTTGAGTTCTGACAATATTATTTTATTCTTTCTTTCTTTCTTTCTTTCTTTCTTTCTTTTTTTTTTTTTTATGAACAGCACAATAGAAATCATGAATGAAAAGTGATGGTAGCCAGAGCAAATCTGACGCACTGAGCGCTCGGTGATGCCCCCGCTGGGTCTCAGAATCTTTCCCATCAAAGTGTCATTAATAATACTCTGTCCTTCCTAACACCACACACACACAAACGCACGCACGCACGCACACGCACGCGCACACACACACGCACAAACACACATGAGAGAGAGAGAGAGAGAAAGAGAGAGAGAGAGAGAGAGAGAGAGAGAGAGAGAGAGAGAGAGAGAGGGCGAGCCCAGGAAACATATATTCTTTGTAAGAATATACATTGCACTGGCCTCATGCCATGTTGCTAAGCCAAAAATTGTGGAAGAATGGGAATCTGTGCCCAGAATATCAGCTAAAAATACCTCTTCCTCCACCCTCTGTTGTTTGGTGGGTGTGCTTAAGAGCAGCCCAAGAGGGCTAATGAGGATAAAGAGAAAGGAAAACTGGCATTTTCAAAGGAAACCAAACCTCCATCCCTCCAAAAGAAAGCATATACTTTCCGTATGTCTGTTTTATGTTTCTTGCTGTTTTTGCATGCCTGTGTGACGATATGGAAAGTCTATAATGTAAGTCCTGCCACCTTGGCTTGGGTTGTTGGAACCCATGCTTTCACCACAGTCTTTTGCTCGAAAGCATGATTCGCAGACAACTTTGGCAAAGGAAAAAAAAAAAGTGGGAAGGAAGGAAAGAGAGGTCCACTGTCCTACCCTCTGTCTGATCACCTAGCTTTTCAGACACCGTCCATTCATTTTAGGAGCCCTTGGGGCAACATTTCTGCCCTAGCCAGCCTTCAGTGTAGCAGCTTTCGTTCCTGACTGCTGAGCCACAAGCTCTGGCTGGCCCTTTCAGTAAGCTTAGCTTTCGTTGTGGTCAAGCTCAGGGCTCCTTCTGCATCTCTGTTTCTATCCCTTTATGAGGAATGAGGATGACTGATCCCTTGTGCGGGGGGCCGGGGGGCTAGTTAGGAGAGTATGGTAGGGTCTTGATGCAGGTCCAGACAAAGGCCAGTGGTCTCAAAAAGAAGCAGTCAAGTGAGAACTAAAGTGACGTGGAACAAAGGTCTGTTCCAAATATTTGCTAGATAATCTCAGTATTAATCAAATAGCAACCGATGGCTCTGGTGGGCTAGCCATACAGCGGATCACTTCCTGAACATATGCTAGGTCATATGCAACGCATGTGCCTGCTATTCGACAGTGGCTGAGTACTATCAATATTTGCTGTGGCCTATCATAGTCATAGTAGCCTGAATGAAATTCACCCCCTGTTTCCTCTCAAGGCCTGGGCCCTTCTTATTTGTTTGTCGGTCTCTTCCCCAATAACATGAAAGGCGTCCCGAAGGTTAATTTAATTTGTTACCATAAAGACGAACAGAGTCTTGGGATAACACATGAGGATCTGTTTCTGGCTCAATGACCATCTCAAAATATATTACCTTAGACAAATATTTACATGGGTAGATATGTTAAATTGATTTCAATAAAGGGAGCCAATAGCTACTGCTTATGGCGAGCAGCCAATGTGTGTCAGCTCTTTCAGACGAATTATCTTATTAAGCCTCCAAAATGTGCCACATGACGTAGCATGATCTCATTTTAAAAAATAGAAACCGGGGATCCAAGAGGGTCTGAAACTCACTCATATTTGGAAAAGTAGAACCAAGTGTTGCGTACATCTTTATTAGTCTTAGAGGCTCGACTTCCCCCCTAGTATGTCTGGCTGACCGGAACACAATCTTTGTGAGAACAAGAAAGACATAGATGGCCTGTGATTTCAAGGTAAATCCACTCACTGCCAACAGTCTTTTGAGAGGCAAAGAGCCACACACCTATTTCTTAGTAAGGTCTGGCGGAGCTTCTGGGTTGCAGACATCACTGTTAACAGTTAGTCATTTTTCCCATCCACTCATCCCATTGTATGGTCCTCTGCGCAGTTCCCCAGGAGTCACCCGGAGACAGAAACTCTGATTGGCTCTGCCAGCCACTTATTGTTTTCCATTTTTCACCACAGCAGAGTCTCGAGACTGTCTCCTATAGATGATCTTGCCACGTCTATTGTCTCTGCGGACTTTCCCACCGCCTCAGGACCACGTGCTTCGTTGCTTATTGTGGTGCTGTTGGCTCAGCCTCAAGGACAGAGACCTTGAGCCAGCTGACAAGGTTGCTCGTGTCACTTCTTCTAAGGCCACAAGCCATGCTTTTGGTTCCCAACACTTTTGAATACTCTTCTTTCACCATCTCTCCTTCAGTTTAGCCACCCGGTCTCCCAGGCTTCCCAGCAGCAGATTTTCCAGCAGACAGTTTTGGCTGATGGCCAATCCCTGTCTTTGCCTGGATGACCTCAGTTACCAAGTCAACAAGGTACTTAATGAATGTTGCTATACTGCCCCCTGGTGGAAAGGGTGGAAACAGCGCTGATTCCTGCCTCATTAACGAATCACCCCCAGACCCTCACTCCCATTCTGAACTGTGTTCCGGTTTCCAAAAGGAAAGGATTTAAATGTGAAAGGCCATGTGACCTGTTATAGTGTAGTTTCCAAAGCTAAAGTTGAATTGTCATCTGTACACTATAGGAGGCTCAACTGGAATTAATGTCTTTTACACTTTTTCTGGACCTCCATTCCTCTGTCTGTGATCCAGATGCTTTGTGAGTCTCCCTTTAAGGCCTTCAGGACTTGGCACCGAGGTTAAGGAAGATCCTATTTTTTCCAAGCGTGCTTCTGGTCTGGAGCTGTCTGGAGTGCTGTCATGGGAGTCCTCTTTATGTTCTCAGTTCTGTCAGGTCTGGGGGTAGCTTGTGAGTTTACACAAGGTTGCCATGCACTGCTGTTCCTGTTTGTGAGAAGTTGTGTCATCAGCTTGGAGGGTGAAAATGGGGATGCGAGGCATGTGTGGGTGGGGTCAATAGGGCACGGATGCGGGGCATTGGAGGAGATCGTAAGGACTCGCGGACGAAAGTGCCAGAAACAAAACGAACTGGCCAGTGTCCCTCTTGGTTTCACGTTAACGTTTACAGAAAGCAGGCTTTTAGTCAACGATGCTGGACCTGTTAGGAGAATGTGCTGCCTCAGGCTCCTCCAGAGGAAAAAAAACAGACAAGATAGATGCAGGAGGAGATTTATTAGGAGAATTGGGTCATGTAGATGCAAAGTGGCCACCACAGTCTGCCATCTAGAGCCAGAAAACCAGAGCACCTGTAACAGTGTAAAGGACTGGGCGTGGTGGGGATTGTGCAAGGCCCAAAGTCTAACATTTAGCTGAGTGCGACTGTTCCTCGTTCTTTTTTTCTTTTTTCTTTTCTTTTTTTTTTTTTTTTTTTTTGACTGTTCCTCATTCAACCCTCTGGCTAAATTCCATTCTCTCCAGATCCATTCCCACAGGGACACCCAGAAGTGATGTTTCACTAGCTACCTGCACATCCCTTCATCAGGTCAGGCTCCCGTCTAAAATTAACTATCTCAGTGAGGTAAACCCAGGTGACGACTGTGTGGCTGGCTCCGTGGACACTCTCTGCAGGCCTGTCACAGCAGGCAAGACCTCAGACCCGGCGAGTTTTCTCTTCACTCATCCTGCCATGCCTGGCTTGTCAGCCCACAGCCATCCCCCTCCCGCTCCAAAATCTGAGTTTTATAAATTCCTTAATTTTGTTCAAAGCCTTGGTCCGGAACTCCCAGCTCCAGCCATTTTCCAGAAAGCTGCTCTTTTCTAATTTTCCCCGCCTTTGTCACTATGATTCGTTATCTTAAAAAAAAAAATCCTTGCTTCATATTTATTTCGTTTTCATCCCCTTTATCCATTGTGAACATCATCATCACCATTGTAAAACCATCCTGTTGAGGAGTTATCATGTGCCAAGAACTGTCCTAACTGGTTTCAATTCATTACTTTATATCGCACAGACTCTGAGGTGTGTGTGTGTGGGGGGGAGGGAGTCCTTGTATCATTCCCATTTTGTAGATAAGTAAACCAAGGCTTCCATATTTTGATCACGGTCACAGAGCTAGTAAGGGGGATAACAGAGACTTGGTCTTGGGTTTGGCTGGTAGATTCTGTTACCTTTCTGAGAACATGTAGGCTGGGAGTAGAGAACCGACCTGTGCATTTTGCATGCCCAAGATTCCTTCTTATGGAGACGGCATGCGTCAAGTCTAGCTGAAGTATGATGCTCTCTGTAAATTCATAATGTACCTCAGGCCTCTACTCAAATATAATGAAATACACACTGCACAGTTCCTGACCCTTCATGGCGATCTGACAAAGTTTCATCCCCCTTCCCTGCCCTTCATACATTCCTTTTGGTTCTCGTCATCCTGTTTGGGGGACTAGTGTAGGGTCTCAACAATGAAACATCCTGTTCAGAGTGGTGGAATGGCTTTTCCTCAGACCACACAGCAGGCGCGTGTATCCAGGTGTCCCCGAATGTCTCAGCAGGCCACCACCTTGCTACTGTAATTCTTGCGGTGCTAGAGTATATCATTGCTTCCAAGGGTCTTCGCTTCTTTATGGTTGCTTTGGACTTGTTCCTTGTGGTGATTCAGTGTCAAGTCTTTACAACTGTGTTTGAGATGCTCTTGTCTCTGGAGTTACAAGCCCTCCCACAAGACAGAAGTAGGAATGAATTAAGAGCTTAGTGGATTTTAAACATGGCTTAGGAGTAAAATATTATTTTCCAGAAGACATTTTTTCTAGACTATATAAAATATACAATGACTCTCAGGAAATGCTTTCTGGAAGATTTTAACTGCGGCGACACTGGTCCTTTCTTATTCACCGCCAATTTCTTAGCTCCAGTTGGCCAGTATCGAGTATCCTGGCAAAGCAAAGGTTTCACTTTAATAGCTCTGGTCTCTTGTTAAACACAGCTGATTCTTCACCTCCAGCTGACCAGAGCCACAGATGCTTCACACAAAACACCTGGTAGAGTCTTTGCCCCTCCCCCCATCCCCGAAACTTTCCATGCCAGGCTGCCATTGTCTGCACTGCTCTCAACATTCTTATCTCCCAAGCTTCTCCGGGGCAGCTCACCGAGCTCTCAACACTCAATGGTTTTCCAAGCCCAAATTTCCAAAGTCTTTCCCCAGCCCTCCAAAAAAAAAACATGGTCAAAGTCTGTCACAGCAGGACCCCCGTTACCCTTGTACCAACTTGTCTTAGCTAGGGTTTCTATTGCTGCAGTGAAACGGCATGACCAAAAAATAGTTTGAGGAGAAAAGAGGTTATTTGGCTTAAAACGTCCATATAACTGTTGATCACTGAAGGAAGTGAGGACAGGGCAAGAACCTGGAGGCAGGAGCTGAGGTAGAGGCCTTGGAGGGATGCTGCTTACTGGCTTGCTCTTTATGGCTTTCTCAGGTTGCTTTCGTATAAAACTCAGGACAACTAGCCCAGGGGCGGCACCACCCACAATGGGCTGGTCCCTCCCCCACTCACCACTAATTAAGAACATGCTGACACAAATCCAGCCATCCCAAGCTCCCTGTCCACTGTGGCTCTCTAAGGACAAAGATAGCTGCATTTCTTATGATGTCCCTCCTCATCCCTCCACTCAGAGAGTGATCTATCTATAGACAGAAGAGACCACTAAGGGCTTAATGCCTGGAACCATATTGCACAAGATGCTTTTCTACAAGGAAAATGCTCCATTGCCATCTTACAAGTGAGAATGAGAAACAAATAAGAGATGCGGATGACTCCAAAGGCATCACAGGGAGGGGTGAGGGAGGATTTAGAATGCTGAGTAAGGTTGGATGCCATCATCGTGTCTACGTAGGAAACCTTGACCAGCTTTTCCAAGCGCAGCAGCATCCTGCCAGACTCCGAACCCAGAGTGCAGCCTCATTAGCATTCAGAGGGGGAAGTAACCATGGGGGACACATCTCAAGCACCAGGAAGAGACAGGCTGTGTTTTAATTATGACCTGGACTTTTGAACAAATCCTTTTCTCTGCTTCTCTGAGCCTTAGAGAAAACAACTTGCGGGAGGCTGTGCCGTCGGCAGCTGGGTCCACAGCGGTACCCGTACAGCTGTGTACACATCTGGCACCCAGGTGGTAGATGGCATGCTCCTCTTCTTGAATTGCTCTTGAAGGTTACAAGAGACAGGGGAGTAAGGTGCAGCTGACCTGGTTTGGATCCAGGGAGGGAGAATGGAAGGAATCAGGCTTGCCTTGCCTCTTCTGGCCTGCAGCCCTCGTGGGGAGGAGGGGGGCGACATGGCTGCTTCAGGATGTGAGCCTATGTGGCTATTGTCCCTTCTACCAATGCTCCTGAGTCAACATGGCAGACTGTTTTTGTTGTGTTCACTCCTCCAGCCCTCCTTTCACTATCATGGGGGAAATTTATGGAGGTGGGGGAAAATTTAAGGGGAAAGAAAAAGAGGAGGAGATTAACAGGGTGGGAGTCAGACAGGCACAGATGCTACCATCCGCTGCTGCAGCTTCTTAAGTGTTTGTCGACTCCCTGGGAACGTTTGCCTCGAGAGTCTGTTTAACAGTCCATTCCAAGGGACAGGGAACAGAAGCAAGGCTTGGGGACAAAAGGCCTTTGACTGGCTCCTGGAAAAGCATTGATTAGTTTGCTCAGGTTGGCAAACAGAGACCAGGGACTTGGGAGGCCAAGGGACAAACTAGGTAGATTTTTCTGCACAACGCATGGCCTCTAGCAAAGGGGAGAGGGTGTGAAAGAAAATACTGGAGGGGCTCCAGTAATGGGAAACCGCAGTGGGTAGCTGGAGGAGAAGATGAGGCGAAGGGAAAGGCTTCTGGTTCTTGCAGTTCTGGGCGTGGAGCTTGTTAGTGCTGTAAGGGCAACACCAGCCAGTTGGATAGGTCCTCCGCTTTACTCCATTTCAGAGCCTGAGAGGCAGAGAGGGAGGATATAAAATTAGCTGCTTTGTAGGGGCTCCTGCTGGGTGGGGGATGGGCATGGTAGTTCCCAGCCTGTGTTGCAGGCCACATAGCATGCTCCTTCCAACCCTGAGGACCGCGTCCCATCCCGGGAGGCTGTCTGTGGGTGGCTCCAGGATTCATGGCAGGTGACCTCATTCTCTTTTTCAAGCTTTGGCTTCTTCCACTCAGAGCTTCATCGCTTTCCCTCTCTCCTGTGCCAATCTGTGTGTCATGCTTCCTTGGGACTCTTCCCAAGCTTCCTTTTCCACTCCACCTTTAAAAACTGTTCCCTTCTTCAGGAAGCTTCCAAGGTAAACTGGCTGTGTGAGGGCATTGCCTTATCACCAAACAGGTACAATTTAATGGTTGGGAAGTGATTGAATATTATAATTCCTTATATCTGCTCTAGCTTTGTGTTATGCTATTTTTGTAATCATGGGGCACCTCTGCATTGCTCTTTGTAAATTATTAGTGCCACTATTTCATACACGCGAAGGTCATAGGTCAGCTTTACGAAGTCAGTTTTCTCCTTACATCTTGGAGAGTGGCTCAGGGTTTGAGCTCAGGTTGTCGTCAGGTTTGTCCACTGAGCCAACTTCCTAGTTGTATTTATGTTCTTGCACAAGCACATGAGCTTCAAACAATGGAGGATTTGTCTTGTATACTGCTGCGTATACAGCAATGCCACACACACACACACACACACACACACACACACACACACACACACTACACTTGACTCCATATGTGGCCACAGTCAGGATGTGGTTTCTTTTTCTTTCCTCCTTGTTCAGACACAGAGTGGATAGTGTGTCACAGCACATACAATGGGTGCTCCTGAACTAATGAAAATAAATGAATGAAAAGGAGAATAAGTGATTGACAGATGAAAAAGCAAAGAGATAGGATTGGCCCCACTGTAGGCCAACACGGTACTTGGCTTGTCTATAGGAAAGTCCTCTTCTTGATGTTTATGTTTCCGTCATTCCTGCCAAAGTGGGACTTGTTAGCAGAACAAATTGGCATCAGCTCCCTAAATGTACTTTGTGTCAGCTCCTGTCTGTCTTTGTGAAGAGGAGAGCAGTGCAGGTTTACGACCCCGCCTCCATTGCTTCTCTCTCCCCTGTGCCAGCTGACCTTCCTGTCCATCAGTCCCTCTGGTACGCAGGGACACAAGGAGAATGTTTGAAAGGATCCTTCCTGCCCTTGCAGTTGCGTTACTGTTTTAAAACAAGAAAACAACTCTTTCTTGTGAAAATGCTAAAAGGAATGCTATCATGCGTGAATCCCACAGAGATCTTTAGGTGTTTATCGTAGTTTTTACACATGCAATTATGGTCTCATCAGATAATTTCAAAGTGAAAAAAAAATAGATCTATAGATTTTGGGGACTCCCGTGAGTGAGCCTGAGTTGTCATGGGCCTTGGGGGACCAGAAAGACACAGTTACCCTGAGTCTGAAGTTGGCTCCAGTACAAACATTCCCGTCCCAAGTCTTAAAGGTCTCTCCTGGCTGTTGACCTGTGACCTCATTGCTTTTCTTTGTTTCCCACGTGCAGACTGTTTGCTGTCAAATGCGGGGGCTGCTTCGAGGCTATTGCACCCAATGAGTTTGTCATGCGTGCCCAGAAGAGCGTGTACCACCTGAGCTGCTTCTGCTGCTGTGTCTGTGAGCGACAGTTGCAGAAGGGTGATGAGTTTGTCCTGAAGGAGGGCCAGCTGCTCTGCAAAGGCGACTATGAGAAGGAGCGGGAGCTGCTGAGCCTGGTGAGCCCAGCAGCCTCAGACTCAGGTGAGTGCCAGCTGGGGGGAACAGCTGCCTGGGATGCAGCCTGGCTCCTTGGCAAGGCAGTTTTGTGCCTCTTAAGATCTTACGTTGCAAGCTCAGAACCATGTTGTATCAGTGAGCTATTGTCATGACAATGGTGCGTAACAATCGTACCCAGCTTTCATGGTATACAACAGAAAGCACGTGCTCATACATTTAGAAGTCTCTGGGTTCACTGGAGTGATGACTTTGCCTCAGGCTGGAGTCTGTTGACCTCAACTGAGTTTACCTCCAGGCCCAGATCAGGTTCAGGTCTTCTGTGATTTGCTCTGGGGTTCAGGTTAGAGGGGGCGTGGCTGTGAGGCATGATCTCCTGCCAATCACAAAAGCACAGAGAGGCATGCCCTACCATACAGACACACTTCAAGCCTCTGAAGGCATCATGTCTGCTAGTATCCCATTGGCTGAGGCAGATTATAAGAGCAAACCCATGGAGTGGGGAGCTATACCTCATGCAGCTTGAAGCCTTGCTAGCTAAGCTTTCATACCACATAGACACACGCCATTCCTGATGGAGATAGGGAACTGAACAGAGAAGGTGCAACAGTTTCACGGAGCGTGTCTCAACAGGTGAACTAATTCTGTGCTCCTAAATGAAGCTTCCCACCACGATAACTCTACAGTGCTGAGTTGGTCTTTTCCCAGGAGTCTGTGAGAGGCCATGGGTGGTGTCTGTGTGACTGCCTTTTTATTATTATTATTATTATTTTATTTTTAACTATGGTTTCATTTTATTCCCAGCCTATAATGTATTTACCAGATGATTCACTGGTTCAGGTGTTTGCCACACAATGGTGAGGGCTAGATTTTGGTTCTCCAGCATCCATTTAAGTGCTAGCTGGGCACAGTGCCCCACCTATAGTGCCCCACCTATAGAACCTTAGGAGATGGCAACAGGCAGGGTCTCCAGAGCAAACAGGCTAGCATGAATAACAATGTTGTGAGCGCTGGGTTTGATTGACAGGCCCTTGCTAGGTGAACAAGGTGGGAGAGTAATAAAGGATAATTCTTAGACTCAACCTTGGGCGTCTACATGTACTGTACATGTACACACACACACACACACACACACACACACACACACACACTGAAAAAAACACCAAAAAACCCCCCATCATGGATTTTTATTGCTGAACTGAATAACAGGGGGCTCCCAGAATCACCCTCCTTCTCAAATACTGGCAACAGTAAGCTAGAACCCTGTTTCTTAAGTACTTCAATGAATGATCTTCTGTCCTGTCATCTTAATATGTTGTGTGTGCATGCATGCCTATATGTGGGTACATGTTTGTGTGTGCGCACACATGTGAAAGTCAGAGATCAACCTCAAGTATCATCCCCCAGGAGCCACCCACCATGTTCCCAGAACACACAGCCTTTCAATGGCCTGGATCTCACCTCTGTGACTGCACTGGCTTGCCACTCAGCCGCCCAGGATCCACCTACCTTTGCCCCTCCCCCCCAGTGTTGGGATTACACGCTTGGAACACCACACACAGCTGTTGTTGCCTGAGTTTAGGAATCACTCTCAGGTCCTCAGGTTGCTAAACAAGCTGTTTACCGACTGAACTGTCTCTTTAGGTTACTTTACTGTTTTGCCAATGACTTTGATGAAGACACAAAAGGTAAGTGGCACAAGTCAGGCAGGACATGACCATGTGGCAGATAGAATTTTCTATGGTGAGAAGAGTTTTGGCAGCGCAGCATTGGCAGAGAAGAAATCTGAGCCCCAAATTTGATTATGGGTGTATGGAACAGGGCTGTTTTGATGGGATAACATGTAAGGGTGTAGGTGATGGTAAAGTCAGTGGGCTCCAAAAGACACAGTAGTTATTAATAAGGTAAGGTGAATAATGGGTAGTTCTGGGCTTTCCACATTTATTGGAGGAGGACAGAGTTTTCAGGCTAATTTTAAATGATGCAGTTTAGGATGTCCCTGGTGTGTGTGTGTGTGTGTGTGAGAGAGAGAGAGAGAGAGAGAGAGAGAGAGAGAGAGAGAGAGAGAGAGAGAGAGAGAGAGAGAGAGAGAGAGAGAGAGAGAGAGAAGGGGGAAGGGGGAAGGGGGAAGGGAGAGAAGGAGAAAGGAGAGTAGTAGTTAACTTTAAAATGTCAACTAAGGAAACCTCACATTTTGAGGAAATAAGGCTAAGGAAGATATGAGAGCCATACCAAGGTTGTAGACTCAGTGTTGAGGGTGAAATGATAGGACCGTGGATTAACATAGGGCACAGCTGTGCCTAACAAGGCTGCAGACTGGCCTGCCTTTATGAAGGATGAACTGATGGCTTGACCCTGCGTCAAGGACTACTGGGGCAGCCTAATCTAGGATGGTAGAATCTATGGGTGCAAACTCAGGGGTTGTCGGCTGCTACATGCGTCTCTCTCTTTCTCTCTTCCTCCTACTCCCCTTTGTTTTATTCTTTGTGTGTGTGTGTGTGTGTGTGTGTGTGTGTGTGTGTGTGTGTGTGTGTGTGTGTGTTAGAGTCTAGTCCAGTGGTTTATTGTTGGACATCATTCTCAGTTGCTCTCTGCCTTGTTTCTGTTTTTTTGTTTTTTCATTGAGCCCGGATCTTGTCAATTCAGCTAGACTGGCTTACACGCAAGCCCCTTACCTCAGCACAGGGTTACAGTTGTTCAGTGCCACTCCTGGCTTTAACATGGGTCTTCAGGATTAAACTCAAGTCCTTTTGCTTACATGACAGTCACTTTTCTGAGTCTTTACCCACGACTTCCTGATCATTCTAGGCAGGGTGTCACCAGGCTAACTTTGAGTGAGCAATCTTTCTTCCTGAGCTTCTCAAGTTGTAGGTTTACCGGTGTGGCCCACCATACACAACTGAATGCTCATTTCTGATGTGGCCCAGTCTCTTTTTGTCCCGGTCCCTCCTTTGCCAATAGCCCCACAGCAGTCTCTATAGCAGTTAGATGCAACTAAAAGCCAGAGGCAGCCTATTTTCTTTAGGGTTAATAGGTGGTAACAGATGCTCAGTGTCCGTAGGGGAGGGATCATATGAGGTCTTCAGGCCCAAACTCTTTCCCTTCAGTGGAGAACAAGAAGAATTTGTCATTGCTGGGCATCTTAGAGGGGAGGTGACTTGCATTCCCATCACAGGTTCCATCAGCTCCCGCTTAAGCGTCTGGACCATGAGGAGCTGGAGATGTTGTAGGAAACACACTGAAGTGCATTTCCTGCTCGCTCCTCTGTAAATCCAACCCTGACTCCAGGTGTGTGGGAGCTTTATCCCCCAACTCTCACTCAAGTCAATTCTGACACTGTCTGCCTGGAGATAATAGTAGATTGAAGGCTCCGTCTCATATGGCTGCCTCCCCACTTTAGATGCCAGTCACAAGTTGTAGGCTGCCATCTGTATTTCTGACTGGCTATAAATTGGAGTTCCCAGGACACCCTCCTGCAGCTCAATTAATTTGTTAAAGTGCATGATAGAAGTCAGAAAAGCGTTTCACTCGTGCTCTGCCATTTCTTACGAAGGAATTCCAAAGGGTACCAATGGCAGGTGGAGAGACAGGCAGGGCAGGGTGTATGCGAAGGGGACCAGAGCTCCTAAACTCCCTTCTGTGCACCAGCTTCTATATGCCTCCATGCATTTAGCTCTCAGGAACTTGCCTCAACCCTGTCCTTTTTGGTTTTTAATACAAGTTTGTTACATAGGCCCAATTTTATCATTAGACATTCATGGTCAATGTATCCTTTGGTTCTTTTGCCTTCTTTGAGGATGGAGACTAAAATGGGCCCTTTGCTGGCAAACTGGATGCAGGGCATCCGTAGTGTCCCATTCCACGATGTCACGGGAACTCTTGACCTTACGTTCTGAAGTAGATTGTCGGATTGCTAATGTTGAGCCTCAACACCCATCTTGATCCATGTATAACCTCAAACCTTGGTCCTGGCTTTAATTTTGAAACCACACAGTAGGAGACCATGCCTCTACAGCTGTGGATAGGAACCCTCTCACAGGTCTAGGGAACACTGAAGCTTTTCTTCGTTCCCTTTCTAGTAGCCCATAGAAGAGATGTTTGACTTATCTGTGAAAATACTATGCTCTCTTGAAAGGGTACCACCACAAACAGGGTGTCATTTTTCATATGTGGTATGTGGTATGTGTAGAACATTGTTATTGTTGCCGCCTGACTCGGGTATCACATTCTGTTGACATACTCGAAATTGCATTAGTCTTTTGACCTGGGAGTGGAGGCAGGGGCTCCGGGCCCCTGACATCCAACTGTGGACAACTATAGTCCCTAGATGGTCCAGGTTGCATTCCTCAATTTTTTTTCTTTTAGTCTTCTGTTTCCTTTCTGAGAGAGAGATTACCCAGGTATCCATGTCCATCAATTTTAAAAGCTTAAGTTTGATTTAAAAATTTCAATTTACAGAATAGTTGAAAATAAGACAGAGGCTCCTGTTCCCTTCCAGCTCCCTTGTATGCTGACGTTGCACATGAGTGCAAAGAGTAAGAACAGTAACTCTGCTAGGTTCCTGCCAACTGTAGTCTTTGTTTGTTTCATGAGATTTTTCTCTGATGTCTTTATTCATTTAAAGATCCAGAATAGAGTACCATGCTGCACTGCATGAAGTTATAGGCTGTTTTCAAGCAAAACAGCTTTTTTTTTCCTCTTTCATTCCTTGATTACTGAGGAATGTCTAGTTTGAATTATATACATACCTTGTTTATTTCGACGGTATTTTATTTTTGCATTTTATTTTCCTTTTTTTGTCTCTTGCTGTGGAATCTAACTATAATTTTTGCCTTTCTTATTTGGGGTTCTTCTGTGTTTCTGAAAATAGGATATTTAGGTTATCCCTGGAATTCAGCCCTAGCTGTGGTTGGGCTTCTTTAAACTGATCTTCTATAGTAAAGAGATGTCCCATCCCAGGACCCCTTTCTTTGAAGGGCACTTTATGTTTTATGGGATGGCACAGCAGCTTCACAGCCTGCATTGCGGAGCTCCTGTCCCTGTATTCTGCATCTACCTGCACAGTGTGACCTGGCATGCCACAGACATGTGATGATTTTTGTTTCTTGCTTGAACACACTACATTGTTCATATTAATCTCTTGTTCATATTAAGCTCTGAGGCCAAGAACCACAATCATTGGAGTAGTAAGGCAGGTTCCCACACCCAGTATTTTTAGTCCTCTTTCTTTCTGGGTTTTTCTTAGTATGTGTGTTGTTGTTGTCTCTTAGGTTCCAGAAGCCTCCCACTCATCTCCTTTTCTCGGTCATACTTATCAACTCTGGTAGCTAGGCTCTCTTTTATTGTTTGTTAAGTTATTGTTATTATTTTACCTATTTACAATTGGTGTGTGTGTGTGTGTGTGTGTGTGTGTGTGTGTGTGTGTGTGTAGTATAGTGTAATGTATTCTCTCCTTTTACCTTTATGTGGCTTCTGGGGATCAAATTCAGATTTCCAGGCTTGTAGAGCAAGCATCCTTACCCAGAGAGCATGGCTGCAATGGCTCAGGCCTGTAGGCTCTTTCTTCATTTTCATCTACAACACAGAGAATGGTATTATTGCTCCATAGTACGGCAGCAGTTCTTCAAGCCTGTGTTGGGTTAATCTTGTTCTCTGATAAAGTAGATTCATGAGCAGCAATTACCTCATACATCCTGGAAAATTCCTTGGAATTGCTCCTGTCAGTTTCTTCTTGCAGTGTAAGGCAGGAAAGACTAGCAGGCATGGGAGGAAGTCTTATCTATTTGGAGATCTACAGTTAGATACGTCCAGGAGCGAGGCTAGCCCCACACTCAGAAGCAGTATGGCCTTGGCCAGTGACCCTCCCATGTCAAGACTCTATTTCCTAATCAGTAAAAAGGGGGCTACCATGCATCCTGTGGGGGTTGCTTTTAGAATGAAAAGAGATAATGTAGACCAAGGCATGAAACTTGATTGGTGTCTACTAAATGACAGTTTCTATCATTATGTCTTGGTGAGGTGCTCATGGACTTCTGGGTATCTCATGCCTTCTGCACTCATTTTGCAAAGGATTCATAAGTTAACAGTTACTTCCTCATCCCTCTTTGCTCTTCTGTTTCAGATGTGCCCGGAGAGCTGGCAAAAGGCATCTCAGGGTGTTATGGGGGGGCTTGCCATTTGGAGTGGGGTGCATGAGCTGGAGATGGGTGGTGGTTTCTACTCCATAGTTTTGTGTGTCAGAGGCAGTCTTTAGTTTTAGAACATTCTGGCTCATATCCCATCCTGAGAAGTCAATGCAAAAAAGGAGGGGAAAAAAAGCCACCCTGGGGTATGTCTCTCTGAGGTTGTTGGTCTGATGGAGTGGTGCATCTCCACATCTCAGCAGTGCATTAGGCTCCTGTCTGGCAAGCCCATGCAAAGTAGCAGTTACCTGTTATTGCATGTGCTGCAAGACTGAGGCCCAAGTTGCTTCTTCTGTCCCTCAGTAGGGCTGGCTGTTCGCACTGCTCTCATACCTGCTGTCCTTTCAGATGTCCTCACTGGTGTCCTTCTAGCCTTTACCAGCCTTCCATTTGGCATTCTTTTTTTTTTAAACAGACTTCTGCACTATGTCAGTCTGTAGCCTAAATGCTGTTTCTTAGCTACAGAAAAGCAAATGCCAAGGGGACACTGATTCCCAAGCAGTACAGCTGAGGAGACATCTCAAAGTCAGCATAATCACATCAGAACAGTGGGCACAGTTTGTGATATAAAGGGGCTGAGAGATGGACAAAGGGATATCACTATGGAATTTTTATAACATTCATTCTTTTCTTTAATAAGCAAAGGGATTATTCTTGGTGGGGGGGGGGACGGAAAGATTAGTTACTGCAAGTGCTCCAATAAACATTATATTGGTGAAATGTATTTAAATCATGTTTTCTATGCTCTTACAGGAGCATTTTTGAGAAAAATTTAACTGTATTTAAGTACAGTAATGATCACCTTTTTTAAAAATCAGGAACATGCACATATATAGACACATACAAGCAAACATACATACACACACTCACACACACAAATACATATATACATAACTCACACACACATTTTCACCTCTCTTTCAACACATAGACAGACAGCTCACTGTTTGCCTTACACTTTGATGTGTTTAAATTCTAATCTTAGCACATTGTGTTAATTTCATAAGTTTCAGCTAGATGGTAACCTGATGTTTGAGAAATCCTGCTTCATCACTTCTTGGACTTTTGCCTAAGATCAAGTGTGGAGAAATACTGCTTCAAAGTGGAGTTGCCTACAGATCTATTCCCCATGGTTTGGAACTGATGTAAATTCCTGAAACTTCAGGCTAATAAATATATTCTAGTCATATGCCATGTTGTAAGAGTAAAGCAAGAGACACAGATGTCTTGTCTTGAAGATTTCTGTACGGCACTTATCTTAGAGTAAACATGCAGTCGCTTCCATTGTTTTTGCAGTCGTTAGTATTACCAAAGAGACGCGAAGAGTTTACACTTATATCATGACTCCACAGAGTCTTCCCAGACTCTGCCTGGTTTATTAACCTGGAAGCAGTTATAATTGCCTGGCCCTTTAGGTTGTTTTCAAAATCACCGGTTTTGTTTCTTGCTAGAATCAGCTATATGGTTCATTAACAGAACTGTTTGTTCTCCGTAAGGCTTAAAACTTATTTTCTGTGTGGAATCTTTCTCTTTTAGTGTATTTGTTTTGTCTTCGTAATGTGGAAGGAGAAACAAAAACACAGGACACTTGAGTCAGGGATAAGCCAGAATAAGAACTTAATTCTACCAATTACCAAGTCCGGACACTTGATCCTGAAGCCGAGGGCTTCGGCCCCTCTCTGTAATTAGAACTTGGGTAGAGTTGATCTTTGGTGCTTAAAAAGTAACAGGCAACATTCAGATTTAGACAATGCTTATCTCTTTTCCACTGACTGAAACTTGGTTTTGGAAATGCGTTCGTGTGCTTAATAATGTTGATTAAAATGAAAGATAAAAATAGAAAAGTAGTGTAGTTGCTTCAGGTATATACAATCTGTATTAGTGTTTATGACTTGTCATTTCCCATGCTCAACCTCTGTAAGAAAAAATGGGCACATGTAAAACATACAATTGTGTTTTACATAATGATGATGGATTCAGGTCTGTTCATAATTACAGGACCCTCTCCCTACAGAAATTATTATCTTAAATACTTCATGGGCACTGAAAAGCCTAACTTCCCATGGAGCTGATGATTAAGGCAGCTTTGTGCATCTTCCCATTCTGCATGAGGGGACATTAATAAAGTGCTGCAGGCCCCACGGCCTCAGTTCAAAGCCAAGGTCTAGTTGCCGAGTCTGCCTTGTTAAAGCCGTGCGTGATGTCGTCATCCTGGTCATCAGAAACACACATGTAGATTAAAGTAGCCCTCGCATTGTCGTCTTCTGTTTGACTAAGAGCTCCCTGGCTGACTGTGGCGGTGACCTAGGCCTTCACCAAGACTTCCTACCTGAGAAATCCCCACCAGAGCGCCTTGCACTTATAGTTAAAGCAGTGAGAACGAGTTGATATGAACTGAAGTTACACTCCCATTCAATACCAGTCACTTCCTGCTCTAACATAGCACTTCCTTAGACCCATGTAACATCTTCTGGGCTTCTCCTGCAGCAGTAGGACAGAAACTGGGAAAGAGGCTGGATCAACATAAAGTGTAGAACTATAAACAATTAAAAGGGGGCACGCAAGGAACCATTAGTGGTTTTTGTTTTGTTTTGCTTTTACAATCATTCGTCCTACTTCTGGTTCTGTGTTTTTTTTGTGTCTTATTTGATGGCAGCAGGAAGATGTCTTCCCCTTAGCCCTCATTAAGTGAATCATGCCTGACAGTGGGCTAAGTCAGTACACCTAGCAGGCTTCCACAAGCTGACCTGTAGTGTGGTCCCTGTCTCAGGAGACAGGAGCTCAGATTTGTTTCTCTGTTGGCAGAAAGGACACTGTGCCTTAATCTCTCCACCTCTCAACAGGGTCCTGACAGTCCCTGAACAGGCAGAGAGGCTCATTTCCTGTGCTACATGTCCCAGGGACTCAGTTTCTCCACACTGTAGTAAGTGAAAGGCATGGAAGAAGTGGGAGAAAGTGCTGGTTTTCTTGCCTTGGCAACCCAGACCAATGTTCTGCCCCCCTGCCAAATGCCCCCTGGCCACTTTGAATTCCCAGCCAAGGGGTTTCGAGGTGATCCGGAGGTGCTCTAGAAACTGAGACACATCACCCAGGCAGTGGAAGACTCCTAGCCCATATCTCTCCAAGCCTTTGTGTTGGTGACTAAAGAAAACCACCAATGTTTTCTAAAGATGGTAGCAAACTAGTGTATGGCTGCTTCTGAATGCTGTGGGATTTTATGCAGCAAAAGCAAATGGAAAAGAAAGTAATTTAAGACCCATTCAGATTCTCAGTGGTCCAAACCCAAATTTGTACACTGGAGCCAGGGGTTGTGTGTGTGTGTGTGTGTGTGTGTGTGTGTGTGTGTAGAGGGGGGGGGAGGGAGACAGAGAGAGAGAGAGAGAGAGGGGGGGGGGGAGGGAGGGAGGGAGGGAGGGGAGTTGGGAGGCAGGCGGGCCAGAGGCTTGTTTAGGTCTTTTGGTGATGAGGACCAGGAAATCTGAGTATTTTAGCTTGTGTGCATTAGGTGGGCAGTGGGCCCAGGTGGTATTTGAGGTAAGACATCTAGGTATTCTTCCTCAGAAACCTGAGAGGGTAGAAAAGCTGGTGGGGCCAACTCAGCCTCTAGTTCACTCAGGACTTTGCTGAGTATTACGTTGATCAGGGCCTGGGTTTGGTAGGTGGAGCATATAGAGGCATACACTTGGCTAATGGGCAAATATCTGGGGGCACAGACAGTTTAATGGGCCTGTTGTACATGCTGGATTGATAGGTAACTTTGCCCTCAGGAAGCTTGCAGTCTAGTGGAGGAGGACTGCTAATAACCAAGGCGCTCAGGCTATGTGTTGTGTTGCTCCTCAAATTAGCCCTCCCCTTAAGGTCTCTTCTTATGTACTTTTAAAGGTGTGTGTGTGTGTGTGTGTGTGTGTGTGTGTGTGTGTGTGTGTGTGTGTGTTCGCGAGCACGCACTCCTGCAGAGGCCAGAGGAGTGTCAGCTTCCAGAACTGGAGTTACAGGTAGTTGGGAGCTGCCTTGCAAGGGTACCCAGAACCAAACTCTGGTCCTTCCCAAGAAGAGCATGCGCTCCATAACACTGAGCCTTTCTCCAGCCCCTTCCTGTATTTTCTTTTTCTTTTTTTTTCCCCCTTGATTTTGGGTCTCTGTGGAATGGGCCTTAAGGATTTAGATAGTCTGGTGTGCAGCCTGAGAGCTGGGGTTCTGGAATCCTCAGGTGAGCGGAATGTTTAGGAAAGGAGGTTGGGTTGGTGAGCACAGCTCCGGGAAGTGGTGGGGCTTCAGAGTTGGGGGTACCCCCATCAGCGCCAGGGAGAGTCTGCAGCTAAGACAGAAGGTAGGGAGATTGTCCCTAGAGTGCACAGGTGTAGTTGGGGTCGCAAGATGAAGCAAACAAAATTCTAAGGAGCCGGGTGACATCTGCATTTTGGAAAAATTAACCTGTCCTAAAAGGATGTACAAGGCATGGCAATATAAAAAAAAACTCCACACTTAACAGTTCCCTGTGTTTTATCTGACAGCCTTAGAGACAGTAAGAATGAGCAGTCCTGAGAGAGGGGAACCAACAGGGTAGTGAAATATCCAGCGACCAGGTGGATATTTCATTGATTGGTTGCTTAACGACAAAGAGAAAGCAATGTAATTCTGTCCCGAGACACGCGTGGCGTGTTCCCACTTCTGCTGTGCACTTGGATTGGCCCCAGCCAAGCACACGAGGCCACCCCTCCTGAGCCTAGAGTGGGAATCTCGTTGCCTTGGCAACTCTCTCCCGCTGTTGCTTAAAACCGTTTGAATTACACCCCTGCCAGGCAGCTACTAGTGGCTTTCTTTTCTTCCCAGCTCATTTTTCCCTGGCAGAACCCTGGCTGAAGGCGGCTTCAGTGCGGGCCTAGCATGGGGAAGCATCCAGGCCCAAGGGCTGCGGGCTACTGCAGCCCTGCGCATGCATTGCATCCTCCTCTCTTCAAAGGCGCTTTAGAAATGGAAGAGCCAGGCTGCAGAAACACACCCGGACAGCAGTTTTTATGAGAAAATGCAGATAAAGAGCCCGGCGGTAGGGCCATATGTTCCCCATAATCTCCAAAGCCGTCACTTCAATTAGAGCCTCCCCCGAGTTCTAATGCCCGATCCTGAGTAAACAAGCCGCTCTGAAAGAAGAACTCGCTTTCCAATTAAAAGTGTACTAACATTTCTGCCTCCCTTAATTCCCGCCGAGCAAAGCCCCGCGCGGGCGGAGGCGCGGGCCAGGTCGCGGCGAGGTCGTCGGGTCCGCGCCTCCCCGCGCCGCCGCGCCTTCCCAGGTGACGTCAGGCGGGCCCGGGATTAGGGCGCACCCCGCGCTCCCGCGCCGCGCCACAGACTTAATTAAAAGTAATGCCACGGTAAATCCGCAGGCTCTGGCTGGCGGGGCCGCGCCTTCGAGCTGGCCTGCGACTGGAAGCTTTCAGAAGCAGGTGCTATGTGTGTGTGTGGCTTGCGTGTCATTCGTTTGGAGATGGACGTGGCTACCCTCTCCTTCGTTCTCACCGCCATCCCTGCTCTTAAAAATACAGACGCAGACACACGGATTTCCTCCTTATTCCCAGTTTTATGTGTTCTGTGCCGCAAATACCACTTTCTGTATAGTCTCTTCGCATCCCCATTCCCTTCCTTGTGCCTCAGCCTTAAGAACGCTAAGGACAAGAATAGATGGGGGCCAGGTATGAGGTCCTTGAAACATCAGTCAAATAGCACTACCATCAAGGCATTCCTTAGGAGTTCTTGAGAGCTCTGAATGTGAGCCATCCACCGCAGACCCTTCATTCAGCCCTAGTCTCATGACATTCCCGCTGAAAACTTGGTTTCTATGGGTGTCTTCTGTCCGGCAGAGCTGCTTGGAAGCTGCTTGGTTTCAGATTGGGAGAGGGATGGATAGATTAACTTTCTGGCCTACTCTCCACACCATCAAAGAATCAAAGAATTGAAGCTATTATTTGAAAAATCCCAGAAACATCAATAAGGCAGAAAATCCTCACCAGATCATTCAAATGCAAATGGCTCTCCTTCTTTCATGAATTATCTACCCAAGTAATTACTTTAGTTTTTAGTTTGGCCTTGACGGTGGTAAAGACTTCTGAGAAGTGGTCTCAGTGAGACCATGGCTGTTTGTTTACTCCTTACTCTGTGATTGATGCTAACTAAATTAAATTGAGGCCAGTTCAGCAAATGTCTAGGGGCCTAGCTATCTGTTACAGGCTGAGTTATAGCCTCCAGGGATTGACAGTGGCAGGAAACCACCACTGGGCTCCACTGGACAAGAAAATAACTGCTATAAGAACTGTGCACTGGTTATTATGCACTGTGTGTGTAGTAATTGACCTTGGTGTGGTGGTGGTGGTGGTGGTGGCGTGTGTGTGTGTGTGTGTGTGTGTGTGTGTGTGTGCACACACGCGCATGCGCGCTAGGTGTAAGTGAACCCTGAACTACTCCAGGTATGGTGGCACACTCCTGTAATCAGAGCATTTGGCAGGAGGTAGGTTGGGAGTTGGGGTGGAGGAAGTAAGAGACTCAACAGTTCAAGGTTATTCTTGGTTCTATGGCAAGTTCAAGGCCAGCCTGTGCTACATGAGACCCTGTATCAAACAAATAGGCACTAACAAAAATCAGGAACATGTTCAGAAAGCGCTTCACAATGATATGACACTGTGAGTCTGCAACACACACACACACACACACACACAGAGAGAGAGAGACTTCACAAGTCCCTGTATATTACCACCACCTGCATGTCATTCAGGTAACAATTGAGTCCCTCTTGAATTTAACAGAGTAGGTGATTTCTAAATGGTGAAGGGCAAGTGAGTATGTTGCTGTGGAAGTTGGGTTGCACCTAGGCCCTGAAGGAAAGGCTGGACCAGGGTGGGCGGAACACTGAGCGGCTAGTGTACTCAGCAGGAACTGTTCATTTTGTATTGCATTTGAATATATTCTACACCCAACCTTAGCCAAACAGCAGAGAAGAGATCGGATTCGTTCTGATGGTTGTGGAAAGACTGAATGGAAGTTTGTGGCAGGATGAAGTTGCCCTGTCAGTTCTTTTAAAAGAGAAATGGGGAAGATGGATCAGAGTAGGTTATAGCTGCTGCGTGCAGAGGAGAGGAAGCAAGCTACGGCAGTGAGAGGAGAAAGTGTGAGTCAAACTACAGGCTAAAGGTGTCAAGTAATTTGTTCATTTTCATGTTTAGTCATAGCCGCGTTTCAGTTCACACGGTGGTGAATGCCTAGTATGTGTCAGTCATCGTTCTGACTGTGGCGGCATAAAGTGGTGAAACAGAACGGGCCACACAAGTGCCGTCTAGCTTGAGTTCTAGAATCTAAAATACTATTCGGTAAAGTCAGGGGTGCTCACTTGGAGCTTTCTAACATGTGCAGATGATGTCACAGCAGAGGAAAAAAATGTTCAGAAAGTAAAGAGCCTTCTAGATAATTAATTCAGGTGGGGAGTATTGAGTGACTTGGTGAACAGTGACTGTCTGGTCTGGTGGACAGTTGAGCAATTATATCTAGAGCTTAAAGGTGTGTGTAACACTCTGTGTGTGTATGTGTGTGTGTGTGTGTATGATACACACTTAGGAATCATAGAAAAGCTGCTAAAGCCTGGTAGTGTTTCTACAAGTGTTTCCACGGATGTTATTGTCTGACTCTGCGGGACTTTAAGAAACACGAACACACACATACACAGACACACACACAGACACACACACACTGACAACGACAATAGAGCAGCGATTTTCAAAATATGCCTTAGTCAGATTCTCCTGGGAGCTTGCTTGGTCTTAGGTATGATGATTTGCATTCTGCAATTTGCATTCTGGCAGTGGGGGTGGAGGGAGCAATAATCTGCTGCCTTGGGAAGTTTAAGTTCTATCCCTTAGCATCCACCAGACAGCAGTCAGAGACTAGCCCAGTCACAAGAGTGGTCCCCTGCACTTCTTAGTGACGTTGTTTACAGAGACTCACCTTTCTAAATTCCCTTGGGCAGCTGTAGGTTATTCTAACTCAGCTAGGTCTGATCTGGGTTCAAATGCGCACCAAGCCTGCAAGCATTAGGACTGTCCTTCTGAACTCCTCTCAGTCATTCTGTAACATCGTGGGGACATCATGGGGACTCCCTTCACCACCAGCAATGTATTTCTGTGGTATCCTAGCCATATAGTGAATAAACAGATGTAAAACAATGGGGACATTTGGTAAGATTTGCACAAAACAGCTTCTGGATGCCTTTAACCTCTGAGTCTGCAACACACGGGCGGGCGCGCGCGGGTACACACACACACACACACACACACACACACACACACACACACTTCACAAGTGCCTGTATATTCTCATCACCTGTATGACATTCAGATAATATTCGAGTCCCTCTTCTGTGACCAGCCCTAAGCTATGTAGGGAGCATACAATAAGTTTTAAAGAATTACCCTTTTCCATAGCCCAGATAGACTTCAATACAAGGTACAATCAGGGAATAAGAGTTCACTGTTTGACTGTATCAGCAACTACTCAGTGTGTAAGTTTTTAAATAACACAGAGAAGAGAGGACCTGGTGAGGGTAGGAGTGGACAGTGAACAGGTTAACAGTGTTTTAAAATAAAGGCTTCTGTGAGCGTGAGTGCCTTGTTTGATTTCCAGTTCTTCCTCATGATGGCTGGCGACTTCGAATAAGCGTTTGAGTTTTTCCCCTTCAGCACCTGTGACGTGGAATGTTCTGAGGTTTGCATGCAATGGTATGGACTGTGGTGCCTGGCACCAAGTAAGTGTTCAGTTAAAGAGCTACATTATTGTGCACACGCATTAGGGACTTATTCTGGTCCTTAGACATCCTGTTCATGCACTGGCAAAGAGAGGGACAAAACTCCAAAAGAGTTCCAACACTCCAAGGACGTCTTCTGACTCATCAAAATGCCCTTTTTGTGTGAGTGATCGGGAAGTTGCGCCTTAGATGGCTTGACAGAGATGCAAGGAGCCACAGCTGGTGTTACCTAATTTAACAGCTGGGGTGTGACCAAAGGGATTTGGGGGCACTTGGAGGAAAGACAGAGGCCACCATACTTCTCTGTGAAGTGGAACATGCCAAAGGGAATGTGACACGGGCTGCAGTACTTTCCTTGAGAATTGGCTTAGATCTGTGTGTACAGGACATTGCTTTATTTTTGAGTTACCTTTTATGTTCTCTTAAAATAACCAGCTACAATGTGGAGATGCCCAGTTTTCCACAGAAGGGTGTGCCTCCTTAAAAAGCAGAGTTGGCAGTGATGGTGGAAGGTTTCCTCCTGGCCAAGGGCATGGGAGGTGTTCACCATTCCCCTGTGCTAGGTCTTGTGGCTCTCCAGGAGGCTGAGGGCCTGGTCCACACTGAGCAGTAAGGGAAGTCCTGGAGGGCTGGCTTGCCCCTGAAGAAGCTGGTTAGAATCACGCTCTGCTCTGGCATTTTCCTTCTGCTTTTCTGAGGGCAGAAGAAAAACAAATAGAAATGGTCTCTCCTTTTTTGCTAAGCCCTGAATTTCAGGAACTTCCAGGGCTTTGTGACACACCTGCAGATCTGCAAAGTGACATACTCTACACCCTTGCCTGGGGCTGCCTGCTGCTCCTGCACCAGGATGCATCCCAGCCTTCCTATGCCTGTCTCCTTTGGGCTGATTACACAGTGCCTACCTCCCTACACCTAGTCTGTGTTTCTTGCATGTAAAGGTGGAATATGAGAAACTCATGGGAGAATACTGAGGCTAAAGTTACAAAACAACAAACTGAGTGGTTTGCTGAAGCTCGGCTCAAGTGACAGCTACTGCAGCTGCTCACACTGTGGCAAATAAATTAGAAGGTAAGTCATTATGGAGACCGAATGTATGTCTTGTGGATTTTGTTCGCTGTCATAAATACTTGGCAGAAGATTTACATCTTGATGTATTCAGGCATCTGTAACAAGATGTCACAGGCTATGTGGTTTATACACAACCGAAAATTATGCCTAATATTCCTGGAGGCTGCAAGTCGAACACTAGGGTGCCAGCACAGCTGAGTTCTGGTCAAAGCCTTTGGGGTTGCAAGTTGTCGACCTCTAATTGTATTCTCATGACCTGGAAAAAGACTGCATCCTTTGGGATCCCTCTTATAAGGGCACAAATCCTACGTGTAAGGTCTCCATCCTCACTATTGTGTTACCTTAAGTAGTTCTACCTCTAATGCCGTCATGGTTGTCGACTTGACACACTTAGGAAGAGAGAACCTCAACAGAGGAGTTACTCTGTCATGTTGGCCTGTAGGCACATCTTGGGGGCATTTTCTTGATTGCCAACAATAGCCTACTGTGGACAATAGCTTCCCTGTGAAGATCATCCTATGCTGATAAGAAAGCTTGCGGAACATGACCTTGAGAGTGAACTAACGGGCATCATTTCTTCATGATCTTTGCTGCAGTTCCTGCTTCCATGTGCCTGTTTGAGCCCCTGCCTTGACTTCCTTCCATGATGGACTGTGTAGCCTACAAGATGTAATAGACCTCCCCCACCCCAAGTTGCTTTTTGGCATGGTTTCTATCAAGGCAACAGAAAGCAAGCTAGAACAAATACCATCACTTTGGGGCTTAAGATTGTAATGAATGCATTTTAAGAGGATTCAATATTTGACCCATGATGGTCTCAATATTTCTCACCAGAAGCACTTTGGCATTTGTGGTGTGACAGCTGTGTGTGTTGTGTTTGTGTATGTGTGTGTTTGTGGTTACCATTCACTCACAACTAGAAAAAGAACCTTCAATAGATTTGATTTGCAAGTGCTCAGTGGGACAGAAGATGCTCCTGACTGAGAAACCATGGATAGCACACAGTTGATGTGGTCAGAAAATATTTAACTCAGCTTTAAAAATATTTTAAAAATTATTAATTGACAACTTCATGAGTCTATATATTAAGTGTTTTCATCATTTTCTTGTTCCACAACCTCTGTACCTCTTCTTTCTAAAGTCCCGTCCTACTTTCATGGCATTAAAAATTATCTACTGAGTTTAGAGTTGCTTGCATGAGCAGAGACATGAGATCAGTTACTCCAGCACAACGTATCAATGGCTACACCCCTGAAAAAAAGTTATCCCCGTAAAGTGTGTCGAAGTTTCAGTGGACAAATTTTACCTGCTTGGTAGTTTATAAAATAATGATATATCTTACAATTAAATGTGCCTTATATTGATTTGATAAGGTAGTTGATTTCCAGGACAGATTTCAGAGATTGTATCAATGTTAATTAGCCCTGGAGGTGATGCAGGATGTGGCAGAGCCTGTGTTCTTAACTGCTTGGTCTGTACATAACAGTCCAGTACACACTAACTGAAGAGATGCTTTAAAAGCGAAGGGAAAAAAAGTGACACTCTCCCACTCTCTGGAATAAGATTTCTTCTAGATTCTCAGGGGCCTCCAGCTTTCTTCTTTTGGCCTCTTGGATCTGGCCGTGGTGCTGACCGTCCACTTCTGGTACTAATTTCCAAAGACTTCAAGTCTAAGTTCCAGAGTAAATGCCTTTCATGCTCCAGGGCGTACTCGGTCCTCTTGTATAAGCTTTACAAATACAGCGTCAAGGAAGCTAACACAGGGAGATGACTTGAGCTAACTTGGACTTGAGTGTGGCCAGTGAGATGGAGCGATTCTAGCTGCTTCCCTGGCAGATGAGGCAGTCACTCATTGTTGAAACCCCTTGTCACTCCGAAGAACTGAATCAGCCAGGGCTCAACCTTAAAAGGATTCTCAGCCAGTAACATTTAGAACACCAAAATAGCTTAATTCAGAGAACCAATAACACGGCTGGTGAGATGAGAGACTTGAAGGCAGATCAGGACGGCGGGCAACCTCCAAATTAGCGGGAAAGCATGCTGCTGGGTCCCCTAAGTTGACACATGGAGGAAGTGATATAAGTTCTGGGGCGTCTGGTGGAAGCTGGAGCTGCCAGGTGTGAGCTGCCACTGTGGGAAATGCCAACAGCTGCCAGAGACACGGCCCGAGGAGTAGAGAGGTCATGGAAAGACCTTGGCTTCCCCCTGTCTTCTGACTTCCTTGTAAATGCTTCCCATTGGCTCATGCAGCAGCCAATGGGATTGTTATTCAGGGGTTGTTATTCAGGGGACGCAGAGCAAAGAAAACCTGTAAAACAGACAAGGAAAAGTTAGAGGCATCTAGTACGGTCGAAAGAAAAGAAAATTGAAGCCAGCATATTCGTTCAGCAAAGTTGGAGCCCTCTTTTGTAGTGGGTAGAGAGCAGGTGTCTGGGCATCCACGATGAAGAGAAAAGGGGTAAAACAGACAAAAGCCCTGAATGCAACAAGTGGTGCCATGTACTTTGCCTGTTCCAGTGTGTGCTGCCGTTCTTTTGAGGAACAAGACTTAGGGAATGAATCAATCCATATGTCTGTCTATCTATCTGTATCGTCTGTCTGTCTGCCTGACTCTATCTATCTATCTATCTATCTATCTATCTATCTATCTATCTTCACACACACACACACACACACACACACACACACACACACACACATATATATATATATATATATATATATATATATATATATTTCCATGTACTTACTATTAGAGTGGCTCACAGGCTGTAGTCCAGCCAGTACAGCAATGGCTCTCCACCAACAGATACTTGATGTCTCAGCTGATTTTCAGTATATGCCAGAGTCTCAAAGAAGAGGGCTCTAATTCCAGTGAAGGAACAGACTTTGCAGTGGGAGCAAGCAGAGAAAGTGGGCAAGCTTCCTTCTTCCATGTCCTTTACGTAAGCTGCCAGCAGGAGATATGGCCCACATTAAAGGTATGTCTTTCCCACCTCAAAAGATCTGGACTAAAAGTGGGTCTCTAAAATAAAAATCCCTCACAGGTGTACCCAGCCATTTGGGTTTTAGTTAACTCCAGAGGTAGTGAAGTTGACAACCAAGAACAGCCACCACACAGTTTCTAGCTACACTTTCTCATCCTACTTACATGTGATCCAAGCGCTGTGCCATGGTTCCTGTTCACCTGGATGCTCTACTGCCTGCTTTGTTTCTCGTTGTTTTACCTTTATCCTCTCATCCTCTTTGTGTAGAGACTTGGCTATGATGGCTGATCACTTTCAGCCAGGGGCATTCTGCCATGAGCTGCTCACTGCTTTCTTTTGTCACCTCCTAATGTCATTTTATCATCAGGGTCTTAACTCCTGAGCATTCTGGCCACACTCTAAAATACTGTCCACTAACACTGACACTTCATAGGCATTCTGTTTTCAATATCTGCTCATCACTATTTAAAGTTGACTGGGATTCTGAAAGGATTAAATTCATTATTTATTTATTGGCCATGGCTTCCCCAAAGGAGGGTAGGCTCTACTTGAATAAGGGGGGGGGGTCCATCTGTTCTATTCACAACTGGACATTCAGGGTCTGCAATAGTGGCTGTAACATTACCTTGTGGTCAGTGTTTGATGTAGGCGTGGGCTAAATCATCCCTCTAAAGAGCATTTTGATTATTTGTTTGTATGGCTGTCTTGCTATTTGTGAATAAACTGTTTTTTCCCCATTTCCTTCCTATTTTTAAATTAAAATCTCTCTCTCTTATGCACACATTCATTTCTGAGGCAGGTCTTCATTTCAGACTGTTCTGAAACTCACAAGCCTCCTGCTTCAGCCTCCTGAGTGCTGGGATTGCAGAACGTACCACAACATTCATGACTTTGCTTTTCAGTAAGATCCCCTCTATAGGATATATATGAATGACATCACTTCATGAATATGCAGTTGTGGTTGAGAATATTAGTAATGGTTTGAATTTCTTGGGTGTCAACTATGAGAGAAGCTACAATATGGAGGAATTAACTAAGTTGCTCTGAAAAGAGACAGCATTAAACTCAGCTCTCTTGACTCCAAGGGCTTTTACTTGCTCTCAGCAGTTCTTCATGTGGGCTCTGTATTCTAGAACACGAACACATGTGGTCCTTCCTGCCCAATCCCCGCCCATCACTCATTGGTGGTAACAGAGTCCTGCATCTTCTCCTTTACTTGGTGTCCATTCTTAACACACCCATCCTAAACTTTTTATAGGTCGTCTTTCAGAATACTGCCCCGATTGATGCAACCACACATCGAACTCTCCTCTACCGTATTCTCTAGAATATTAATTATGTTTTAATAAAAATTCTTCATGCCATGTTTTGGAAATGTTTACTCTTTCATCTTCTCCACTACCCAGTAAGTTCTTAGAGGAAGGGACTCTGTACTATTTATGGGTGTATATTAATCACTCTGCAAAATAAGTATTTTAGGTGAATGCATGAATGATGGTTTAATAAGGAGGCGCCTCCGCACATTGAAAGATATTTACTTATTCATGAAGATGATGTTCATAGAAAACTAAGAACCCTATTCTGTGGAAAAATAAGTTCAGCTAAGAGAAGCGTGGTCCTCTCACTCCTCAAGTACAGGGCAGTGAGGTGATAGTAACACAGACCCAGCTGCCGCTACACTCACAGCCACCTCCATTTCCCTGAAGCTCAGCTGCACCCACAATGCCAAGTTATTTCTCATTTGTCAGCTCTTGCCATATCAGAAGAGATGAAACGGCTAACCCCGAGGGAAGACTCGTTTCCAGACGTGCTCTAGGATGCTAAAGGAGACAGACACATTTGGTGACATCCGTGGAGTGTGAGCGATGCCCACGCTGAAGTCATCTGGGCCCTGCAAACAGAAGGGCTGATCAGCACTTTGCCTCAGTCCTAGAAGAGGTGATAATGAAGAGAGGTGGGAGAGAGGCGCTGGAGCTTGAGGGTCAAGGAGAGACGTGACGCAGAGGCCTCTCAGCGCTTCGCTGTCTCCTGCTTGCTTGGGTACATCCACAGCTCAGATGTCTAGTAGCCACACCCCTGACAAGGAGGAGGGTGATTCACCCATATGTGGTACTGTCACTGAAGGTGATGGATGCCAAGGCCAGTTTGGTACATGACAGCCTTGTTTCGCAGTCCTATGTTACCTCTAGTCCTCCCATTATGATTTAAAGGAAAAAAACCAGGATTTAAAAAACATTTTAAAATTACACTTCCTCCAATTATCAAAACTGACAGGAAACCCCAAAGATTTGGCTGCAGTAGTTAAAAATGCACATAGGTCTTAGCTGCCTGAGTATGAGAAGAAGGCCTCACGATTGCTCAAGTCCACTCAGAAACTCTAACCAGACCTCCTGGGAGGCAGAGCAATGCAGTGGGAGAAGGGTATAGGGGAACATTCTAGATCAAAACTTCTTAAACCTTTTTCTCCTCATGGTTATCTTTTTCATGAGGAATTTTATATGACCTCCAGGTATATACATTTTCAAACTAGCTATTCCAATTAAATATTTACTATTAATAAATCACAATGAAGTTCATTATCAACCATTTATTAAAGACAGAAGCAAATTTGCATAGTAACAAGATGGATAGACGTGTTTATATTTATGTAAGGAATTAAAGTATGGCTGAGCATTTGATACTTCAGAACATAGACCCTTCATTGTTTTCCAGAGTTGATATTTATTTTGTTTTTATAATTGACAATGCTGGGAATGCTGTTTTGCATAAATACATGCTACAAAACATCAGGATATTTTTAGGGCTGTATCGCAAATTGTCAGAAATTCTGTCCTAACCCCAAGCCAAATGATTTTCCCCTCTGAAACTCAAGTGAGCAACGAAGCAACATTTTAAAAAAGCAAGCATTCTAACAACACAATCCAAAGCTATACTAATTTCATTCATGCTGAGGAGTGATGGTAGGGAAACATTAAAGGTCCTTGGTTTTTTCCACAACTAAATCATTGCTGTGAGAGGAACAGAAATTGTTTTATATACAAGGAAGACTCTCCAGTTCACGAAGTGTGACAGTCTTGAGTGTGGGCCCAGTGTCTTCCAGGCAGCATCCATCGACGTGTGCGATGGAAAGTATTCACGTTGTGTGTTCAGAACCCAAGCTGCCAGGAGGTCACAGGGGTTCAACATGGGGACATAGGGTCAGAAATACCTCTAGTTCATTCATTATATCAATAAGAAGACTGGGAAGAAGGGTGTTAACAGTAGAGATTCAGGGCTAATTAATGAAGTGAAATGTTAGCAGTAGTGCCATAAAATCAAGGCCATCTTAGTGTGCCCGACTTCACCCAGGGGACAATTACAGAGAGTCTCCAGAGGGTAGCAATCAAGTTTGTTGCATACAATTACACAGGTGTGCGCATGCGCGCGCGCACACACACACACACACACACACACACACACACACACACACAATTTTTTTGAGACAGAGTTTCTCTGTGTAGCCTTGGCTGTCCTGGACTTGCTTGTAGACTGGCCTGGGCTTGAACTCACAGCAATCCACCTGCCTCTGCCTCCTCAAGTGCTGGGATTACAGGTGTTCACCAGGGTGCCTGGTTACTCAGTACATTCTTAATGTAGGGAAAGCTCACTCTCCTGCAAATAAAGTCTATGTGATTTTCACCCAATCTTGCCTTTTCATCCATAAAGAACATTGTCTGTTGAAAACCCTCAGTTGCTAAGGGTAGTCAGCCAGCCAGGACTAAGGGCTCCTCTACTTCCTGTAAGCTGACCCTGGAGAGTGTGATCCAGTTCACACCAGCTGGACCAGAAATTGCATCATCACCCCTCTTCTCCCTCTCTGTTCATTTCCACTTGCTTTTATTCACGTCCTTCCCTTTTCTCTGTATCCCCACTATGACAGTTCTCTGTGTTTCCATGACTTTCTCCTATCCTTCGTGTGACAGCATGACTAGGTGTGTGTTGGTACAGTGGTGGAGCATCATTGGCATAAGTATAAATGTGAAGGAAAAACTGAGGCAGCTAATAAGTCCCTACTCTTTGAAGATGGCCTGCCAGTGGATTATGGGATGGCCTGGAGTTGGAGGCCACAGGTTACTGGCCTCTGCTCACCTTTCCAAAGCAGGGGAGGGTCTGTTCAGAGCTAGGGTGTATTGGCCAAGAGCTTTAGTGGGCTAATCACCTGTGATCACACAGGCTGACTTTGTGTTAAAGTCCACTGCAAGTTTAACTAAATAGATCTCGCTTCTTCTGTGCATCTAACATGCTTCTCATGGGCCCGAGTGCCTCAGGATAGCCATGAATGTGGCCCAACACAAACTACGAAACTCACTTTCATTGTGAGCATGGAGAACTTGTGGTATGTGTGTGTGTGTGTGTGAGAGAGAGAGAGAGAGAGAGAGAGAGAGAGAGAGAGAGAGAGAGGGGGGGGGGGGGGAGGGAGGGAGAGAGAGAGAGAGAGATTTTCTTTGTAATTTTCTATTGCCAAGTTAACTGAAAGTGAACTCCATAGATGACAGTGCAGTGTTGCTTTGTAAAAAGGTTGCATACTCTTGAGTCTTTAAATGTATGTCCCCCGTCTCTCTATCTTTTGGTTTTATCAACTTGAAGGGAATCATTACCTCTTTGTTTTCCAGCCTTACCTGCAAATAATTTAATTTTACACCAGACAGTTTATCCTCCCAAAGACTACTAGTGAATGCAATAAAATCACATCACTCCGAAGAGAGATAGCATTTGGTCCACTGAAGTCACTTTCCAAATCAGAGCAAGCACACTCATCTTATTAATATAAGCTAATAGGATGTCATGCATATCACACCCTGTGCCTGTGACCACTGGGCAGCTGGACTAATGAGCTTTTATCTAGGCTGAGCTGTGAGCCCCAAACAACTGAATTAACTTGTTAGGAGCTTCACAGCCTCCCCCTTGGAGGCTGGCCAGATGAAAACAGAACCAGTTACAGGCTTTGTTCAGTATGTGAACTTGAGTTTGATTTGAGTACTTTGCTGCTGAGGCACAGCAAACTTCCGACACCCTGTTTCTGGTATGTGACAAAGGCACCCACTGGCACAATTAGCATTTTTACTTCTGTTCATCAGTTTGGATTGCACATGGTTCATGCAGCTGTGCTTTGTCAACAGATAAGAAAACAGAAAAAAAAATGAGGAGGAAAAAATATGTGTGCATGAGTGCATGTATCCGTGTGTGTGCATGTGTGCGTATATGTGCAGGAAAGAAGCAAGATATGTGTTAGCCTAAGAACTGTCCCAATGTGTAATTCAACAGCACTTTCACCATTCGGAGCCAATACCATCCTGTTTCTTTTCCTACCTCTGGAACACAAGGTCTCCCTTCATGAGCACCAGCCTGCTGAGGAAGGCAGGAGAGGCATCCAACTGTGGCCAGCAGCCAGAACTCAAGAACACAGACACAGCTCCCCTTTGGGGCCTGCCTGGAAGCCTGAGCAGGATGCCCTGGCTGTGACCTGCCTGGCTCTGACCCACCTGGCCCCTCCCCCTAGCCTGGTACAGATCCTCCATCTGCAGTGACCATCTCTGAACAAAGGTGTCTTTCTTGGAACACCGTAGCTACAGCCTCACTCAGGAGCCTAGCTGGGCTTTTGTCTGCTCTGCTCTTGCCTGTGTCTCCTGGAGCTGAGAGCTCCCTTGGGCTTGGCTGAAAGGTGGCATGGGGAGGGAGGGGACGGTGGGGCTGTATGAGGAACAAACAGAGTGTGTTGGGGATTTAAGTGAGCTCTGTCTCTTTGGGATGGAAAAGAATGGCTTCTAGGATGAGCATTAGTAGATGTCTACTCTCTAGGAGAAGCCTCACTTCAGGCCTTTTCTTTCCTCACAAACTGCAGATGTCCAGCACTTAACATTTTCCAAGCAGGAGGCTTCCTTGGGCCCTCACAGCATCCCAGGAAGGCCTGACAGGCAAGCAAGTATGTGTGTGTGTGTGTGTGTGTGTGTGTGTGTGTGTGTGTGTGTGTGTGTGTATGTGTGTGTGTGTGTAAGGGTGGTTCAACAGAGGAAATAGAGTTCTAGCTGTGTGCCTCAGAAAAGAGATTACTTTACCCCTCCTGGGCCTCAGTTTAGTAACCTGGAAAAAGGACCCTGGCACACTTTCTGCCTCACAGGACTGTAGCAGAAGCAGTGAAACAGTTCAGTTGTAATAGGGTGCAATTCTGGTACTATATACTTGAAGGTACAACTATCTCATAGGTGAAGAAATTTCAAGATTGGTGGAGTTTTGATCCAAGTAGTCAACGGAGTAGCAGGACCAGGAATGGGACCTTCATCTCCTTTGCGGTTGGAGTTCTTTGCTCCACTTGCGTGTTTCTGAACTAAACAGTCAAGCTGCAGAGTTGTGGAGGCAAAGCATTAGGACTTAGCTGCATTTGGGCCTGAGTATGCGTGGGTGACTCATTTCTCGTTCCTGATTGACAACCTCCTAAACATCTCTGAGGATGGTTGTTTAGCCATGAAGAGAGTTTCGTGCTGTTTTGAGCCATGATGAAACATGTCATCTGGGCAGGAAGTTCGCATGGACATGGTGCTTGAACGGTAGACATGTTCTTACTACTACAAAAATCCATGTGTGGCTTGATGCTGCCATCCACATGTGAGCACAGCAATTCACTGATCCTCAGTGTCCTGTACCCTAACATTTCCCCATTTGCTGTGGCAATGGATCCCCCATCTGCAGTACCCATTCCTCATCGGTGCTAGTAACCCCCAGACAACCTCTCCATCCTCCATCGCTCTCCCTGGGGTGAAATGTTCAGCCTGTGTCTGAGGCTGAGAGGCCCCTCACATCCCTGCTCTGTCTGGCTCCCCAACCTTCCCTCTAGTCCTGAGCATGCTGAGCTCTTCGGGAACTCCTGCTTCCTCCCTATTGCTTTCCAAATCCTTCCCCAAAATTTCCCATTCACTGCAACATGGTTTCATCCTCCACGTCTCCCTTTTCTAAATACATTTTTTTTTTAATTTCCACTTTCGGCTCTGTATGAAGACTTTAACCAATTACTCCTTCAATTTCTGATCACCTCCTATTGTAAGCTTTCATAACTCATCGTCCCATCCTTTGAAGATCAAGGGATCATCCCTGCTCTTCTTATCTACTCCCTTGGTGCACACTGTGATGCCGGAGGTGTGCAAGGAGAGTTAATGTGAGGCGCCTCCATCCTGGGTAATGCCTGGCTTCCCTACTACTAAACTATTTGCTCCCCTGACTTTTTCCACCTGAAAAACTCTGACAGCTTTTTGTCTTACCCATTTTACGCACCCATTCAGCCTGCACCAAACACTTTCCTCCCTGAGCCTTTCTGGGTGCTGTGTCTTTTTCCCTTCTGAGCACAACTTGGATCCTCCTCGCCTCTGTGTCTCAGTTTGACCCGTGTCACACACAAGGCTGGTTAGCTCACTTTTGCGAACACTACTTAATGAATATGTTCTCAGTCAAGTCAATCTCTTCCTCCTTCTACCTCTCTCTCTCTCCGCCATCTCTGTCTCTATCTCTCTCTTTCGACCGTGTGTGTGTGTGCATGTTGTGTGTGTGTGTGTGTGTGTGTGTGTGTGTGTGTGTGTGTGTACATGTGGAGGACAGAGAGTAACCTTGATAAGAATATACAAGAGAAAGTGGTTAAAGTCTTCCTAGAAAAAAAGTATTTAGGAAAAGGAAGAAGCAAACGGATGAAGACTGTTGTTCTCAGCTGTCATCCGTCTTGTTTTGAGGCAGGATCTCTCACTGGCTTTGAGCTCACCAAGCAGGGCAGGCTGGCTAGCCAGTGGGCTTCAGGACCCCACCCTTCTCAGCCTCCTCAGCACTGGGATTACTAGTGTGAGTCACAGTGCCTTAAACGTGGATCCTAGGGGCTTGAACTCAGGTCCTAACACTTAAAAGGTGCGCAGTTTGCTGACTGAGCCATCACCCCAGTTCCCAGTGAGACCTTTTTCCTGGTGTGAGTTGAGCTCCTTGAAGAACTGTGCGTCAGGCAGTTTGAGAACAGAAGCTACATGGACTCTGTGTCTGAAGATCTGCACTCTCGCCTCTTGGACGTGAGACTCTATTTTGAGTTCATTGTATCCTGAGATGACCACTACTATTCTCCGGAAGAATGAAATTCCAATCCCGTACGTGCTAGGCAGTGGCTGAAATAGCTTCCTATAGATCCTGTCATCATAAATCCCTCCCTGATTTCTTCTCCTGCTCCCTCTACCTACAGCAAATCCCAGAGCCTTCCTCCACTCCCCCAGCCCGGGAGACATTTATGAGGCTCCTCACTGGGGAAGCACCGAGGCCTGTTCTTGTCTCCCCCTCTTCTAGCACAGAGATCTTTTGTACCCCCTCCCTCCCTCTCACCTCCTGGACCAAGGTCAGTTATCTTATACTCTCTTTATGGGCTGTTGGGATTTTTCCAACAACCTGAAATGAATCTGCAAGGCCCCACAGGTAGTGCTGCTTGGTCTCCTGGCCATAAAGTATGGCTGGCTCTTTCATCTGCCATTGCTTATGTCATAAATGAGTGGGCAGATAGACAGTGGGGAAACAGCTGCTCTGAACCAGTCCAGACTTGAAAGAAAGAAAGAAAGAAAGTGAGAAAGAAAGAAAGAAAAGGAGAAAGAAAGGCCCTGAGAAACATGTTCAAGCTTCATGCCAAACCAATTCACTTCACTCTGGTAGGCTGTACAGAGAGATTTAATCTCTGGCCTTCCCCACTAGGAGTCAGATGTATTCTGTGCTTGTGTCTAAATGGCCCCCAGGGATGCTGACATTTGTTGCTGGAGAGCTAAGAGCGGTGTTCCTTTCATCTCTGCTGAGGGGTGTCACCTTAAATTATGAGGGATATCTCCAGCCCACATCTGGGTATGGGAGGCTCTGGCAACGGAGGGGTGCCTGCTCAGTTCACTGTTTGAAGGTTTACTACTGACTTCTGCATCCTGGTATTCCAGCTGGCTCTGGGAGAAGTATTCCACACTACATGTTCTCACGGAGAAGTTTGTGGAGTCTGGCAAGTCTGCTCTGCAGAAAGAGAGAAGAGAGCGCCCTCTGTGAATGTCACAGAACAGCTTAGAGCGCCCCCTCCCAAGAAGGTCACAGAACATCCCTGCTAGTATTGATACACCATAAACTGGACACGGTTGAAGGACAGGGATAGACAGCTCCTGAGATTCCAAATTACCTGTCACTCTTCATCTTCAGCATTTGACTC
Organism: Acomys minous; assembly: GCF_964271855.1. Lineage (NCBI taxonomy): Eukaryota > Metazoa > Chordata > Mammalia > Rodentia > Muridae > Acomys > Acomys minous. The sequence continues at coordinate 25,693,774 of NC_140483.1, read as the reverse complement.
ACCTAGACCCACCAGGATAACTTGGAGGTCCACACTGGTGACTGTCCAGGTAGCAACATCCCAGTTAAAAGCATGCACGCTATCGGCCACGGCAGAGAACATACCAGATCCTGCTAGCTGTCTCCGCTTCCTAGTGTACCAGTTGAACAGTTTCCTCCTTCCCCAGAGTCACAGGCCAGAAGAATGGGGCCCGGGGCACAGGATGCATTCGCTTAGATGCAGAGGCAGGAAGTTAGGTGAGGTGTGGGCAAAGGTCACTAAACTGAAGCACACAGACTGTATCTAGCCTGGTGTCTGTTGTGCAAATGCAGGTCTACTGGACCCAGGTGTGCCCATCCCTGCTGCTCATAGCTGTCCTTGTGCTGTTGTGCAGTGCTGGTGGGAGAGAAGTGGGGTGTGAACTGAGACCTTGAAGTCCCCTGAGAAGTTTCACAGAGAAAGTCTGGAGACTCCTGTGGAGGGAGAATGGGACCATGTAGACGATGTGTCCCAGTGCTCTCCTGGAGAGGGCAGACGTATATGGGCCGTTGCTAACATTTTAGATTTTCCATGTTCTTTAGTTACATGATCCAAAGTTGCAATCTCCATTTGCACCAGAAACACGTGGGAAATGACTAATGGAAGCATCAGACTTACTCTTGAAAGGCACTTGCAAACACCGTTTTATTGACAACCCTGGCAGAAGGCAGGCTTCTGAAGATTTCTGGATTTCATTTTAAAGCACGCTCTACTGAGGCAGCCTTGGTGCTCACTTGCAGTGCTAGTCTACTGGCTCCACCCCTCCTAGCTGCCTGCTTTCCGGAGAGCTGGATGTCACTTGGCTAGGATGCCAGTCATTCCCTTTTCCTTAGAAGTGTCGCTGAAGAATTAGAAGTTCCTTTGTCCCCTCAACCGTGTTGAGGGAGTCTCCGACCTGCATTAAGGCCTTTCGTGGGTGAATATATACAGATATGACTTCCATTTTTCTACCTTCAGCCTCTTGGGGGAATCATCTTATTTTACTGAGGCTTTTGCTTTCAGTGTTTATTTTCTCCTTTCTGTTCTGCAAACCTCCTAGGATTGCCTTGAAAACCCTTTGCACAGCCATGACTAAGATCAAGTGCGACACCACTCCTGGGAAAGAACAGGTTCAGAGCTGAAGGATCTAGGGGCATCACCTTCCTCCGTGAGGGCTCTGGCGCTAATGCTCCTTAATCTCTCAGGGTCGTTTGTTTGTACCTTCGGTGGGGAGCGAGGCAGAAGGAGAATATAACCTTTCTACAGCATATGTTAAGCATTACCTGTGTGCCGGGGTCATGTGAGCTTTTTTGTACAGAGCATCAGTTCTTCTGGGACACCCACAGGGTGGATGTTACTGTCATCAGTATGTAGTGGAGGAAACCAACTGGGGGACTGGGGACATGATAGGACTAGCAAAGGGCTGACAAGGCGGGGATGCCTGCCTACCTCAGCCTCCTTCTAGTTCAGGGTACTCACAACTGAGTGCCCCTTTGCATTCGAGTTACATGTTTTGAATGACTATAGAAAGGTAAAAACATCACTCTTTCACATAAAAAGAAATGGTTGGTTCTGGCCAAATGCCAATTTAGAACTCGGCTCCTGTACAAATGTGTGTCCTCTGTGGGAGAGGTAGGAAGAAAATAAATTGTTTGTTTGTGTGTGTGTGTTTGTGTGTGTGTGTGTGTGTGTGTGTGTGTGTGTGTGTGTGTCATGCAAGTGGTAGGTCTGCCTTGAGGGCTTTTTAAAAGTAGCCAAAGGGACTTCAGCTGCAGCAGGGTAAGCCGGGAGGTAAGGGTTTCACTGCAAGGAGGGGAGAAAGCTTTCTAAGACCCAGAGATGATTGAGGGTCTCCTTAGGGTAGCTGGATCCACAACTCCCAGTGACTCCTAATGCACAAAGTGAAAAGAAGTAAGTCAGCTCGGCATTTCTTAGACCCTTGAAACACCTTCTGGGCCCCTGAGAAGTGCCTGTATGAGAGATGTCTTTCCACTTTGGGCATTATGAGCCATTGTCAATTGTATGTCCTATGAGTGCTCAGCTCTAAATGGGGCATCTTAATGGACTACCTTCCCACTGGCCAGCCAAGACTCCGGAAACATCACGGAAGAAGAGGCAGAAAGGATGTAAGAGGCAAAGGAAGGAAACGGGCTCTGAAATGTTCTTTTCTGGACATGATGTCGCTGTTGCACTCATGAACTCATAGCTCCTGTGGCTGCCTGCGCAAGACCTGGGCAAGGTCAAGCCAGCCAAGATTCTGGCATACATGGGGTAGGAACTCTCAAGGCTCCACCTCTCACTGAGGACCTATTAGTAGTTGATGGCTAGTCTGGGAGGGTGCATCCTTTTTTTGGAGATGTGGGCACTGGTAAGTTGCCCAGTAGATGATCCCACATCCATGTAATACGGGAAGCAGTAAATGGACTTGGTGATTCTCATGAAAAAATATAAAGAACCGTGAAGTTGGGAGATAGATATGTATGAGAATATCTGAGAGCAGCTGTGGGGGGGGGGGAGGATGGAGGTATATATTATTATTTTTCATTGTATGCATGCATGAAATTCTCAAAGAATAAAAAGGAGAAAACATCCCTATCTTCCTCACTGATCACTGAGCTGAAATAACTCACAGACTTTTCTTAGGGAGTTGCTTACTTTATTAGAATAGAAGTTTTGATGAATTGTTAGTGTCATTCCAAGTCGTCTGTGCTGACAGATGACAGGATGCTGGATTTTGATGACCCTTTAAACGGCAACATTTTCTACCTCCTGGCAGTAGCTACATTTTTTTTTTTTTGGACATAGTTCTGGGAAGCTATGCCTGAGTCCTTTAGGTCAAATAATAAAACGTGACATCAAGGAAATCCCAGTAGTAACCAACAGTTACTGGGCATTGGTTGTTTACTGAGGAGCATCTTGAGCGCTTTACTAAGAAAGGCTCGTCTCAGCACCACAGTGAGTCCATGGATGCAGGTTCTCTTGTGCCATGACTCTTCACATAAAAAAATGGAGTCAGAGTTGATTAGCCCCCTTAAGGCCGTACAGTTGATAAATGTGCAGCCAGGACAGGATGCTGTGATAAAGCCCCGAGAGTAAGTATGGCTGGGAACTTTCTAGCTCTTGCCTCTGAGCTTTAGAAGTGTATTTTTAGCCTCGTTCTGGAAGCTTTTAGATCAGCACTGCACAAGCTAATGCACTCACACTTAAAGCCGTCTTGGGAATGTGGCGTCTCAGGGCTGGTTATGGATCAACATACGGCGGCTCCACGAGGTGCATCTGGGGATAATGTTCTCTGCTTCTTTTTTAGGCAAAAGTGATGATGAAGAGAGTCTCTGCAAGTCATCCCATGGGGCAGGGAAAGGAGCCTCAGAGGACAGCAAGGACCATAAGCGACCCAAACGTCCCAGGACCATCTTGACCACTCAGCAGAGGAGAGCATTTAAGGCCTCATTTGAAGTATCCTCCAAGCCCTGCAGAAAGGTATAAGCAGGGCCAAGTCAGGAGAAGGGAGCAGGGCCCCTCACCTGTGTGCAGCTGGAATCCTCTGGGATATTAGAAGGGGGGGGGTGTCTGAGTGGTAGAAGATGTGGCTCAGAGCCTGTGACAGTCATGGACCCTACAGGGGTTCCAGGGATGGCTAAGCTTTGGCCTGGGAAGTAACAGACTCTTCCTCCAACTCCCTGTGTGCATGCCAGCTCCCAAGGACCCTGACTAACAAACACCTCTCATTTCACAAAGAGCAATAAGGAACAGCAAATAGTAACTAGGTCATTGTGATAATAAGTACTGGTTGTGATAGAAACAAGATGCCTTAACAAAGACTATAAAGAAGACAGTAGCTTGCAATATGGGCTTTTTATGGTTGAGTCTTGGCTTGTTCTCCTTGGTGGTGACTTGGGGATTTCCTGGGTAGTATTTCTTTCCTTCCTATGATATTTTCAACTGAATAGATGTTCTCTGGCTTTCCACCCACCTACTGATGAGGATTTGGATTGTATTTTTGTTGGGGCTGCTATGAGTAGGGTTCCTGTGAACATTTATATAAAATTACTGGGAGGGCAATCCTGCTATCCATCACTTGGGTTCCAACAGTTGCTCCAGCTGTCTGCATTTTCCCAGCCACCATGGTGGAGACAATAGAAGTAGAGGGTGAGCACCTGTCATTGTGAGGACATTTCTGGGGATTGTGTCCACCTGTTTGTGCCTCTCCTGTCCACCGAGTAGGAGAAGGAGGATTAGGTATTTGTTGAGAAGTAATATACTCTATCACAACTTTGATCTTAGAAAATATTTACCCATGCACTCTTTCCTTTCCCTGTCCTTGTCACTCCCTACACTCTATGGTAGGTACAGGTAGGAAGTGAACTGTCCCAGATAGGCTTACACGTGGACCACTTATAGTAAGGAGGACATAGTTATCCACAAATGTCATACCAGGGAGAAAGCTATGGTGACATAACAGAGAGGCTGCCAGGAGCTCTGGGAAAGGGGAAAGCCATTTCATCTGGGCTTCTGCCAGGCTTCATGGATCAAGTGGCTTCTGATCCTAGCCTCTGAGGCATGGGTTGGGTTTCAGCAGGTGCAAGGGCCCCTGTGTCTACTCCTTATCGTGACTTAGTAGACGCATGCGCTGCAGCAACCTACCTTACTCATCTTACTTCTAAGCTTCAGCCCAATTCATGGTCAAGGTGAAGTGATTCTGGCAGCATCCGTTTGGTCTACACATGCATATATTCAGGCCCTTTCAGTCCACCTTCTCTGGAATCTGTCAAGAAGGGACAGTGTCTCGGACTCCCTCTCACCTTCACACCAGCCCATCACCATGTGCCTGGATGGCCTACATAACCAACCGTCCTTATCTCCACATGATCCTAGTACATCTACCAGCATCAGAGCTGTTCACCTGGCTCTGCTCGATTCCAGATGGCCCCCGTGTTCTGTATTCCCCCTGGGAAGGGCTCACTCAGGAAAAGAGTGAGCAGGAATATTCACAAAACACACAGAGTTACTTGGAAATAGATGAAGGTCAATTTTGAAGTCAATGTCAAGGCAGGAGGACAAGAGAGACCCATTTGTTTCCGCAAAGAGATTTCCACTTTAGTTCACCATAAGTAGATAAAAGCATATGAAGACTTATGCTAAAGAGCAGTCAGCTCCAACAGACCATGCAAAGCTGTGACTTCAGAGTCCAGGAAGCCCAAAGTACCTTCTGGGGATGTGCATATAAATAAATGAGCATCTCTTCCTTCCTTTACCTTGTGAAAGACGCCTTCTCTACCAGAAAGGAAGCATAAGCTTGTGTTTGGATATATTTGGACATTAATCATGAACTAGTCTCTACTTAAGCATGTGACCTATGCCCTCACCTGGCACCATGCAGGAAAATGGCTTTCCTCCTGTCTGAGAGGTCAGTGTGTGTTTAATACTCATGTGTTCTATTTGTTCAAGGTGAGGGAGACCCTGGCTGCGGAGACAGGGCTGAGTGTCCGTGTGGTCCAGGTGTGGTTCCAGAACCAGCGAGCCAAGGTAACCTGCTTCTCGCCTTTACCTGTCATCATCTTACTGGTTTCTTCCGGTAACAGCAGATGGACAGTGAGTTTACTGTCAGCCTCTCTAAGCTAACTTATTGGGCAGAGCAGCTCTCTTGATTCCAAACGTCTGCCGCTAGCAATTATTTCAGCTACAGCAGCCCCGCATTCCTGTTAGTGAAATGGCTTTTGTCAGGGCAGGTAGAATGAGCGGCTTCACTCGCAGCTTGCAGTGTCCTAGGTAACAAACAAGGTTACTTATTTTCTCCCTGACTCTAAAAAATATACATGTCCTAGCCTGCTTCTCATAATGTTGGCTTTATTTATTTTTCTTTCTTTCATGTGTGTTCATGTTCAGGTGTGTACATGCAGGTGTTTACATCTGCATGAAGGTCAGAAGTCTTGAGGACAGTAATTCACTTTGATTTTGTTCTTTTGAACAGAGTGTCTCACTGGCTCCTGGAGTTCCTCAGTTAGGGCCAGGTAGCTGCAAGGACCTTCCCTGTTTCCTCCATCTGGGCCTACAAAGTACATATGGATACCTCTGACTTAATGCTAGATTTCTTAAAAATTGAACTCAGGCCTTTGTGCTTGCACAGCAGCACTTTGCAGGCTGAGCCATCTTCCCAGTCTCCAGAAAGTGATAAATTACCCTCTTTATTATGTCATAATTCTGCAACAGAGTTCCTCAGAACAGGGCTGTTGATATGTTGCTATTCCGCCAACAAAAGACTTCATGGTTTAGTGACTGTGAGAGAGCACAGTGTGCAGGAGTGCACTTAAACACACACACACACACACACACACACACACACACACACACACACACACACCTCAGCAAATATCACGATCTCGCTGAGTGCTAATGTTTTCCCAGAGCACAAGTTGAGAAACACTGGGAACAAAACACTAGGTGAAACTGTCGCTTTGGTGGTCACGCTTCTGACCTAGAGGTCTGGCTCTCACAGGAAGTGCCTCAAACACAGGGCCAGCAGATGAGAAGGAGACAAAAGAATGTCTGGGCTCATCCCAAGTCCCACCCATTGGTCAGCCCATACTCCACAGCTATTTGAGACCAGGAAACACACATCTGCACACTCACTGCCTCACATGAAGCTGTCCCAGAGAAAGCAGCATGTGGTCCTTGCCGGGAAGAAGTCTCTTTCTGAGAAGTCAAGTTGCACTTCGCTTCTCTGTCAGCCGTGTGCCCGCTGCTGCAAAGTAGGAGAGCCCTTGCCAGCATGCATCTCAGTCATGGTGTCGTGCCTTATGTGTGCTTCCTGGACAGAGGAAAAGCTGGGGGATTGCGTTAGAAACTGTCCTCTTGGGTAAAGGGGTAAAGGTCACATCCTTTCTGCTCCCCCTTACCATGTGGACCCACTCCAGGCCTCTGACTTCTAACGCTGTGGTCCTCTCCTCATCAGATGAAGAAGCTGGCCCGACGGCAGCAGCAACAGCAGCAGGATCAGCAGAACACACAGAGGCTGAGCTCTGGTAAGTGATGGCGCTTTCCAGCCAGCCCTCGCTGGAGTCCAAGGCTCTCCTCCCTTAGGCCTTCAGCTGAAGCTCTTTGCATGACATATCCCCAGTCAGTGACATTCATCCACAGCTGTTTGGGAGATGAGCGATTTAACGGAAGACTGGGCTGTTGGTACCTTCTGAGAGTATTGAGGGCACCTGAGCTGCACACCTGGAGGAGCTGATTGACAGTTGGCCAAGCCTCCTGTCTGGGCCCTGCCAGTGTCAGGACTATGTGCAGAGTCACAGACATGTCCAGGTTCTCTTCTTACCCATTCCTAAAAGATAACTACCGACTTAGCCCTTCTGGTAGCTTTCCATCACTGTGGTACATTTCTTGAGAAGACCAAGTTTAAAGGAATAAACGTTTGTTTGGATTCATGTTCCCAAGGGTCTCAGTTGATAACTGCTTGGCATGTTGGTTTAGGGCTTATGGTGAAACAGCATTATAGCACAAGTGTGTGGTGGAAATCTGTTCAGCTCTTGGAGGTCAGGAAGCTGAAAGAGGAAACCGCCTTAGAGGTGGTGCTATAAATGTTCTTTTTAGGGCCCAGTGCTAAAACAGCCACTTACTCTCAATGTCTTTAATAGCCACGAGTCTCTTTCATTCACTGCCCAGAGAAGCCTTCCTGGTTATGTCTGAAAGTATCATTTGCCTAAGGGTACAAGCAAATCATTGACATACAGCTTGATGCCATATCAATTTAGCTATTGAACGGTAGTAAGTTTTTCTGTAGGGCCTATGTCCTCCTCAGCCAGTTTGTTTTTTTTAAAAACAGGTTTACAGTATCCTGTATGCATTTTATTTTAATGGAGTTAGCCTCAAATCCAACCTGAGAGCAGTTGGTTACCCCCATACCAGCCATGCCATTGTTGCACCAGTGGGCACATCTGGCTTGACAGGTTGGCATCCTAGGCCATAGGATTCTCAGCTGGGTAGGACCACTGATGAACTTTCCCCCCCAGTGCTATGAAAGCGACCCAGCAGGGAGGAAGCTTCCAGCTCAACTACAACTTGACTTCTCTATATCTTGTTGTCAGGGTATACGGGTTTATGATGTCTTCTGCAATAGGACCGTGTCATCTAGTGTTGAGGACAACCAAGAGGAGTAGCAAACACCTACACTGTTTGGGGGAGTCTCTGGGGCCTCCCTGACCCACAGCTCTTAAGAAGGTGCCCTACACCTGGCAGTGGAATTCTTGTTTAGTAAACAAACAGTGGCTTCTGGGAGCAGTGGCACCTAGCCATGCAGGATATCTCGGTAGGCTTCTACATGGCCTCTCTCATAAATACTTCATTTTGATTAGACCTTGGTGCACCCTCGTTCTCCCCACTCCTGACCCTCATTCCTGCTTACAGCTTTCCACTCTTTCTACTTTCCTATCGCGCGTCTTCTGTCGGCTCCCCTCCCCCCACGCTACCTCTCTAGTTGCTTGGTTTGTATAGGTGCTCCAAGTTAAACGCACAGATCTAAACCTTCAAAGATCGGGTCATACATGAGAGAGAACGTGATCTTTGCCTCTCTGGGCCTGGGTCACCTCAATCAGTATGATCTTTTCGGTTTCCATCCATTTACTTGCAAAATTCATCATTCCCTTTCACCAGTATTTGTACGAGATAGACAGTGCTACACGGAAAAACGGATACAACAGTAGCTGTGGAGGGGTGAGCATCAAGTTGAATAGGATCCTTGAGTTCTGTTCTCACATCTACCCCACTACAAAGTTATCTGATCTGAGACCGACCCACTTTTTCATGTAATTGTGCTGTAAGACGTTTGCATCCACAGAGAGGGGTGGTCATGCCTGCTATCTTTGTCACATAGGCTCTCTGCAGCCTTCAAAGAAGGTCGCAGATATGAGGGTGGCTTCGCAAGACGCACGTCAACTGATTGCATGTAAACTCACAAACTCAGGAGAAAATTGCCAGTGCATCGTGAAGACACACAGACAGCACTAAGGACTTTGCCTAAAGACTTCTCAGGGTCGCTGCTAGAGTAGATTGAAGGAATCAGGAACTCCAGAAGGAAATCATCATCACTAGGAGTGCACAGAGCCATGCTCATATTGAGGATGAGGAGGCAGGGACGATTTCTTTTCCCATAAACTTCTGTACACAAGCAGAGCAGGGCACAATTGCAGAGCGTGCCTGCTTTCATGGGATCTTCGTACCAACCCTGTGACGTCAGCTGGTCCAGTATCAGGACTCCCATTTGACTGCTGAACTTATAATGGGTTGTTTCAGGAAAGATCCATTCCCTCCAGTGGCTGCCAAACCTACATAGTGTCCTGAAGTTTAGTGTCCAAGGTCCCATCTCTGCCCTCCATTGTCATGGCCTTCGGTAGGCACAGTCTGTGAAACGCCGATGCCATCCCATCTGATCTTAGTTAGTACATGAGGAAATTAGGACTCCCGAAAGTAAAATAGTGTAACCACAATTATACAGTTGGCTCAGTCACAAGCCTCCAAAGCCTCCATGACTTTTACAAAATGCTGTCTATGCCCTTTGGTAGTCATCTCCAGAATGCAGTAGAAGTGAGGGAAAATATGACTTCCAATGCTGGGTCGTGAATGATGCAGCGGTTTCTCTCAGCCCCACCCTCTCAGGATACATTGTATACATGAAAGAAATTGTCCAAGATTAAATAAATAAATGAATAAGAAACAGGGTAGTTCCTCTCAGCCTTCACCCACTCAGACTACATTGTATTTGTTAATGAAATTGTCAAAAGGACAAGTGAAATAAATAAATAGGATAACATGTTGGTTTCTGACTTGGGTTTTTTTCCCCCCTTGGGTCACTTGCTCTGGGGGCCACAGGCTGCCATGTAATGAGAACCATAAACAGTGGACACTGGTAGTGAGGGATGTGGGGGTCTTTTGTGGTGATCTGGGATGCAAGTTGAAAATGATCTGTCTTCTTTTTTTTTTTGTTCGGCAGCTCAGACAAATGGCAGTGGGAATGCCGGGATGGAAGGGATCATGAACCCCTACACAGCGCTGCCCACCCCGCAGCAGCTGCTGGCCATTGAGCAGAGCGTCTACAACTCCGACCCCTTCCGACAGGGTCTCACCCCACCCCAGATGCCTGGCGATCACATGCACCCCTATGGTAAGAGGGACTCAGTCCCCAAGGGCCCCTTTCAGCTTGCTCACGCGGGCTTCCCATTTTTCCTTTAAATGCAATTCACATTACTTGCTGAACTACCAAGTAAGAGTTCGTGTCCCACAAAATACTGCTGGCACCATCTACCTGCTGGGGACAGAAGATTCCCGCGCACATTCTTTGGTGATATTTCTAGCTATTGTCATTTTTTGAGGCCCCTTTGTTGAGCCTTTCCATGTCTGCCTTGCCACGTAAGCCAGTGCTCAGGCATGTGGCCCGGAGACTACAGTGGGACCGAGTGAATGAATGCAGGGCTTCGAGGCCGCTGCATCTACGTTAAGAAAAGGCGGTGTGTGACTTACACTATATGTGACTTAATAAGCTATGTAATCTGTCATAAGTTGCTCTGAATGAGCAGCCATACAACGAAGTATGGTTCAGCAGCTCTGTAGAACTGAGTAGCAGAGACTCGAGGTGCACACTCTTTGCCATCGTCTTTCTTTGAGCTAATGTTTTTGGTTGCTACGATCAGGAGTGTGGCTGATTGGGTAAAATGCTTCCAACACACACATGAGGACAAGACTTCAGATTCCCAGCATCCATTGTTAAAACTCAGGCACGACTACAAATATCTGTAGCCCCAGTGCTTGAGTGGCAGTGGAAAGTGGACCCCTGGAGCTTGCTGGCCAACAAGTCTCACCAAATTTGTGACCTCCAAAAATAAGGTGGAGGAAGATAGCTGACTAGCTGACATTAGCTTCTGTCCTATGTGTGCACACATGTCCCCAACGCGCATTAACATATATAAACACCTAACACACACACCCCACAAATTTGTTACCTTTACTTTGGTATGTCACAGATTCAACAAGCACTTTCTGAGGTGCTTGCAGACCCTCTCTGACTAACCTCAGGGACCATGTACCTTCTAGGTCTGTATATATGTGTGTCCCAGTGATGTCTGCCTTTTTTTCTCTTTAGAAGGGGCATTGTAACATTCAAATGATATTCACGCTTATCACACAGATGAGCAGGACAGATGAGGTTTTGTTTGTTTGTTCAGATTGCAGTGGTACTCCAGCTGTGGTACAGTGGGACCTCCTGGACCCTCTCTCCAGGGTAAAGTTGAGGCCAGGTGCCTAATATTCCTTAGTTGTGACGCACAAATATGGGGAGCCAGCAAAACTTTAATACACCTCTGCTGTTTGAAATGACCAGCGTTACCAGCAAGGTAGAACTTCGCTTGAAGAATCATATTTATTTCTTATCATCTGTCCTTGAAGAGCTTTTTGTGGGGCCAAGGACCTATGGGATCCCCATCTGTGTCCCCCATCCCCAGCCTTTGCTGACGAGTCCTGTCCACCCCAGGTTCACTGTGTAGATGCCCTCACTGCACATAGCTTAGCTCACATGGCTTAACACAGGCCCAACTTTGGACATGAGCTCTTTATTATACCACTTACACTTTTTTGTGTACTTGTCTGTACCCCAAACCTCAGCACTTCGTAGGTTCTCATCCCCGGGTTGTGTTCAGGCAACACCTGTTGAGTTCAGCTGAACTTCCCAGCACACCAGAGAGTCACTTCTTCCAGCCCCTCATGTATGTCCATGTTCCATCTTTATTTCAGGTGCCGAACCTCTTTTTCATGACCTGGATAGTGATGATACTTCTCTCAGTAACCTCGGTGACTGCTTCCTAGCAACCTCAGAAGCTGGACCCCTGCAGTCCAGAGTGGGAAACCCCATTGACCATCTGTACTCCATGCAGAATTCCTATTTCACCTCTTGAGTCTTCTCCTAGAATTTCGTGGCTGGGCTCCCATATGAAACAACCATACTGTGTGTGAGGGGTTGCTGACTTTAGGATGGGGAGGCCAGAGTGGGCTGGGGAGGGATGTTTGTTGGGGATGCTGTTGTAATAATGATATGGTGTAGATCAGCATTTCCAAAGACTGAATACATACATTATGGATCGCATAGTTTAATGTTTCTAATAAGAGTCTTAGTGTTAGATATGAAGATGTGTTTATCATTAAGGACAGGGAATTTTAACATAGACATTCTCACGCAAACTAGATATGTAGGGACTCCTAACAGCTTCCTACCATTGTGGAGAAGTGCTTGTCAAGAGGTGCCGTATGTCTATTCATCTACACACCAATAGACAGATAGATGTGTGTGTTTGTGTGTGTGCGTGCATGTTTGTCTGCGTGTGTGAGTGTGTAAACCCTTCCTACTTTATCATCAAAGTTTATTCTTAATTATAACAGACATCAACTGTACAGCAAAAGTAACTTTATTTTCCATGTGAACTATATTTAAGGAAATTCTTGATGCACTTAAGTTATGAAATGAGATAATTTACTTTTATAAACTTTATTTTTTAGTTTGGCAAGGCTCATCGGCAGGGCAGAGAGGGTTGCTCCACCCAGCCCCATGGCTTTGAGTGCTTGAGTTTGTTCTGTTTTCAGGGTATCATTGAGGTCTAGGAAACAACTCTCCATATGGCCGGCAGCATTCTGTAGTGGCCCCATGCTCATCCTGGGGTTGAGTCACTGGGCCTGGGTGGGACAGAGCAATCCCTGAACATGATTCTAGGTGGCATCTACAAGGTTGTTTCTACCCCGCTCTCCCTTCCCAGACTCAGCCTCAGTGAGTATGGATGAAGTTGATAGCCAGACCTACCTCCCTCTCTGTGAGTGTGGATGAGGTTGATGCCACACCTACCTCCCTGGGGACACCGAGGCTCCACACCAGGACACGATTGAGTTGAGACTAAAATCTGATACTGATTTACAATTATAACCAGATCTTGTATCTGGTGATAGAGGATACCTGGGACCATAGAGCAGGAAGTTACAGAAGTTCTGGTACCCCAAGTCCTAACCCTCTGCACAGCTCACATGACAGAAACACAGCTCGAGGGCTGAAGACAGCCCTCCATCCGGGAAGGTAGAAGAGGCGTGGTGGATGGAGTCCTAGAGCAAGTGTCGAGTTGCACGTCTGTTTTTGCCTTTTATTTCCTTTTCTTTTGCTTTTACTTTTTAAAAGGTCATTTAAAAAAATGACTTCACACCCAGAAAAGCCTGAATTACTTGTGATCTCTGTTTGTCTATTTCTTGAGGGCCCAGAGTAAGGGTGGGGTGGGGGCTGTTTATAAGCAATCTCATGGAGCGCATAGATGCAGACAGGACCCAGGGGCTCTTCCTTTCGACTCATTTTGTTGACCCTGAGCACAGGAAGACCCGGCAGCCATTGTACACAGGGACAGTTCCCTGCCCTGATCTCCAATTATGGTGCTAGGATGGGCTCTTCTGTGTTAAGATCCTGCTGTAGATGAGGAGTGAGTCAGGGGGAAGAAAGAAGGACTCCATTGAGAAGAGCTCTGCCAGGCATGGCCTCTTGCCTAGGGACATCACCAGAGCCTTGAACGCACCCGCATATCTACTTCACTCCCTGCAAGGCCAGAGGAAGCATGTCCCTTAGTGGTAGAGTCTGTGTTGTGTGATTTTTTTTTGTGCTCTTCTTTATAATTTATACAAACCATCAGGAACCCCAAACCGTCTGTTGAGTGAGAATGAAGCAGGTGCTGGCGGCACTGAAGGTGTCTGTATTGCTGTTTGGTTGGAGAATGTAGCAGATATTATGTGAATGAAAACAGAGATCCTTAATTCTACTCTTTAATGACATACCGAGATGAAATTAAAAAAAAAAAAACTCTTACAAACGAGCTGTTGTTTATTCCGGAGAGTATGGTGGGCAGGGAACCAGGGGGCCATGGGAGTTTCTTCCATGGAGGTGTGAGTTTCTTCTGCAAAGCCATGGGGATGTGCTTGTGGTGAAACTCTGATTCCACAGGAGGCTAGAGGAAAAGGATTTTGCAGCCTCTTGCTAAGATGGACAAGGTCCTAAAGATTCACTTCTTCCTTAGCTTCAGAAGGAGGGTCTAGAAACACTCAATGATCACCATACACGTGCCTCATGGTAGAGATTGCCACACGTACTGTGTGACATTAGCTTTGGATCAACATGGAGGCATGATGGAGAAGCCTCAGTTCCCATGTAGAGTTGGAGACAAATGCCTTCCAGGATGAGCGAGAGAGCAGCAGCCAGTGTGGCTCCATGCTGGCTTCTCCCAGAGCTCTCAGCAATTTTACAGTTTGAGTTGTCATTCGTGTAGAAGGGACTTCTCTAGTACACTGAGAAAACTTTGCTCGGGGCCCCCAAGCCTTCCTTGGAGACTATCTATCTCTGACCTTCATTTTTCTCCCCTTCCAACTAACTTGGAGTGGACCTCTTCAGATCCAAATTCCAACTCATTAGGTGTTGTGTGGCCCCTGAACAAGGTACTTCACTCTGCTGAGCTGATCCCTCATAGAGTGACAAAAGTGACACTTGTCACCCTCTTCAGAGCAAAAAGGGCAGTGAGTACAGCACACAAAGCACTTTGCCTGACAATAGGAGCAAACTAAGGAGGGGGTTGGCTGGTCTCAGGACTTGATCAATGGTGGATGGCTTATGGAGGTCTCAGGCCATCTTTGAAGGAAATGGAGAAAACACTGGCCCATCTGAGCTGAAGAGGATCTTCTGTGCCTGTCACCATATGGTTATTTCTTAAATCTCAAATGGAGTATCATGTAATCCAAGGCAGACATGTAGGGAGTAGCTCATGTTGTGTGTAAGACATGTAGAAAAGAATCCAATCTTGAGAACATGTTAACAACCCTTCCCCCCACACACACACATAGAATGAATTGTTGGAGCATAGGAGATTTCTCCTGCTATCTCCAGGGACTTGCATGGGGGACAGGATGCTGGGAGAAATGTAGCTGGGATCAGAGGGGACACCCAACAGTCTATAGGAGAAATGAGTGGACTTAATGTCAATTGAAGTGGGAAGGAAGTGGAATTAGCTTCTCAGCTCCAAACTCAAAGACAAAAAAGTCCAATTAAAAATCAGTTCTCTTCTCTTCTCTCCCTCTCTCTCTCTCTCTCTCTCTCTCTCTCTCTCTCTCTCTCTCCAACGTAAGATGAAAAACTAATACTTCAATAAAATAGTCCTACCAAGAGGCACAATTGAATCAAAACCAAGTGGACACATTGTTTTCCCCACTCTTGCTTACAATAGTACAACCTTCATCAAATGACAAGGGGAGAATCATTGTTATAACTCAAGAGAAGGCCTTGAGGTTTCTATGCTTAAAAATATACTCTCTCTCTCTGCACACACAGAGTTGTGTAACATAGAAACACCCTTGACTTGACTCCAAGCTGGGCTCTCAACTTTCACCTCTTTGGCAGTAAAATGTGGCCATTAACACTTGCCTGTCTGTGAAAAGCAAAAGCAGTAAGTACAAACGAGGTTTGTGGGCTCTGTCACTCTGTGCATATTGAAGGACACAAGTATTTACTCTCACAGGGTACACATGAGTCCTTCTGTGTGCTGTGAAAGCTTTGCTTGCTGCCCTCCATCTTTCCCTGAGGACTAGCTGTTCAGAAAAGAACAGATACACTAAGTCAGGGTGAAAATGACCTCTGCCCTCTGCCAGCAGCTGTAGTCACTGAAGGTACTGGCTGGTGGACCTTCCTCTGTCCCTCCAGGGCAGGATTCTGAAAGATTGTGGGGTGACACAGCTCTAGTAAGGGACACATCAACTGGTCTCTTGGTGCCACCCATGTGCTTAGGAAGGGAAGGATGGAGCCTGTCTCTCATCTATGGTGGGAAGGAACCATCTAGATAATTATGCAGATTACCAATTTATCTAAACCATTTAACATCCTTTTCTTTCACTTATTCACTCCTTTTACTCAATCAATAAATGTCTGTAAGGACTGGGAATGTGCTGTGTTCTAGGATAAAAAATCAATCAATCAAACAAACAAGCAAACAAAACCCAAGAGGTAAGCAGAGAGAGGCAAAGTTCCTGCCTGATTAGAAATGGCAACGTATGCAGGAAAGAGCTGTTCGTCAAAGACTAATCAATTGAGCTTACACAATATGAAGAGCAGCAGAGATTTGCCTCCTTCATGGTCAACTGCAGGTAGAAAGAATCCCAGGGCTTCTCTGGTCAGGTCTAAAGAAGTAGCTTGTGTTCTGTGCAAACTGTCCTTGGAATCAAAGGAAAGGGGCCACTGTCAATCAACACATGTTATTAAGTCTGAACATGGACATTTGCTGCATTCAGGCTGCACAGCCTACTTCTGATAACATCACTCTGAAGGATGGAGTTGCTATCCCTTGGGGACTCGACCTTCCTCAGTTGTATGCGGTCTTAGAGGACTGCAAGTCAAGGTGACCTGATCTACAGTCATCTAGGGACAGGTGTCACATAGCCAGTGCTCAGCCCACTACCCTCTCCAGACTTCAGTGGAGCAACACTAAGCAAATCTATTGGGAACTGGTTCCTTCCTGGAGATGTCCACAACAGGATGGTCAGATGGTGCCTACTAACCTAGACACTAGAAACTGCCCTGCCTCCACCTGCTTCTAAGACTGGTCCACAGACAAAAACACTTGGAGAAATCTGTCTGCTATTCCCACAAACTTTTTCTTCCTCAGGTTAACCAGAGTTGTTCATTTATTTTATGTCTTTTAAAAAATCTCTGACACAAGCCACACACCTATGTGTGAACATGTGCATGCGTGTGTACATATGTGCATGTGTGTGTATGCACATTCGTGTGTGTTATTATAGCTCTGGGCTAGGTTAGACAGGCATTCTTCGTTTTATAGATAAACTCAAAGATCAAAAATTTAATTGTTTTGACCAAGGTTACAAAACTAGTTGTGGTCAGAACTGAGTTTCTGGTTTGTTTCTTCTAGCTCTGGGTAGTATATTTCCTCCCCTAACCCTGACATCCGAGGGGATTGGGCACATAGAATTTTTAGGACCATAGGCAATCCTACATACAAAGTCAAGATACCCTTCCTACATACTGGGTGCTTACAGTCTACTTGAAAATGGATGCACATGCAGTTAATGTTTCATGTGGGAGTTCAGGATGCAGAATGACAGATTGGCACAAAAGAAGAAAGGAGGGGCCATTTACAAAAATGGGTGGAGCTTGGACTAAAATGTGAATAGAATTTGGATGCAGGAAGGGGAAGAGGGAGGGCATCTAAAGCAAATGCCCTCATATGAGGAAGGCAGTATAAAGAACTGGATGTCCCACATGTGTCCAGTGTATGGGGGGCACTATGGTTGGAGTGGTAGGCAGACTATGGGGAAACTGAGGTACCAAGTTAAGCTGAGTAGACATTCTGGAGTTACATGGTGCTAATCATTCCCTAATATGGACACCTTCCTCAAAGTGTGCCAAAGACCTCTAGGCATCCCACATAATCCATTATCCTCTGAAGTAACACACTCTACATGTCTAGCTGGGATACACTGACTTGGAATAAAGCTCACATTTCTTGGGCTATCATTGCAGGCTACATTCTGACTAATGAGATAAAATAAAGTGTCGTCTAACACCTTAAAACCATCTTCCTTAAAGGATGACTGGTGTGTGCCTTTTCCCTCATCGATGCTACTTCTTTTTTGTGAGGGATACAGCGGTGATAGCCAAATCCTATGAAGTTATCCTTGAATGGAGTCCATGTGTAATGAAGAGAAGAAGCAAGGGACCTGGGTCCCAAGGGAGTCCGGAAGCCATTCACATGGGCTCTGACGCCTTGAGCTATCCTCACACAGATGAGAAATAAACAGCTTTGATTTTTAACTTTCTGTTTCTCTGTGCATCTCTGATTTATAGCCAATTGTGTGTGTGTGTGTGTGTGTGTGTGTGTGTGTGTGTGTGTGTGTGTGTTATTTATGTGTGTATATGTGTGGGTACATGGGTGGGTGCACAGCATGCTTGTGCTGAGATCAAATGACAACAATAGGTGTCTTTCTCAGTTGCTGTCCACCTCATTTTTTAAGGTATTTTTATATGGATGGGTGAGTGCCTCTGCATTTGTATGTAGGCCATGTGTTTCTTGTGCCCTTATAGATGTAAATCCCTAGGAATTGGAGGTATAGATGGTGGTAAGCCACTGGGTATTGGTGTTGGGAACCAAAGACAGGTCCTCAGTGCTCTTAGATGAGTCATCTATCTATACAGCCTCTCCAGCTGAGTTCTGAGACTGAGGCTCTCGCTGAGTCTGGAACCCACTTATATAGCTAGGCTAACCTGCCAGTCAATGAGCTAAAGGATTCTGTCTGTCTCTACCCACTCAGTACTGGGACTGCTGCTGGATGCGCTTGGCTTTTTATGTAAGTGTTGGGTGCTCACGCATGTGTGGCAAGTACTTCTTCTATGAGTCACCTCACCAGCCTGTTTTGTTCCCCTTCTGCTGCTGATACGAAGAAGAATGGGAGACATGTGGGTCACAGCAGCTAGAAGGATGAGTGTGTGTGTGTGTGTGTGTGTGTGTGTGTGTGTGTGTGTGTGTGTGTGTGTGATAATCTTCTCTGGTATGTGTAGGTTGTAATGATTAAAAAAATAAGATGCCACACAACCTATATGAATATGGAGGCAGAGAGACAGTGGGAGAGAGAGAAAGGAAAAGGGAGTACTTCTTATAGATAGTGCAAGAAAATGTAAGAGAGGGAGAGAGAGGGAGGGAGGGAAGGAGAAAGAGAGAGAGAGAGAGAGAGAGAGAGAGAGAGAGAGAGAGAGAGAGAGAGAGAGAGAGAGATGAGATGGGTTTGCCAGTTTGCCCTTTTTATATTATGGGCAACTGCCACACCTAGTGGTGGGCAAGTGATGACAACACAGGTTGCTAGGCAGACTGGGGGCAGGTATGCTAACATAGATGACTCCAAAAGCCTAGAGTTTAGAGATGATCTTTGTCGCTTAATGGATGGGAGGATCCTGTGGTTTGTTCCCTTGCCTAGCCCATTGCAACAAACTTCTTTGAGCAGCTATACACATCTCTTGGTAGCATCCACTCATCCAGCCTCCTAAAAGAGGAAAAAAAATCAGTTTTTGGCAGGGCCCAGCAGATTCTAGCTATCAGTGGAAGTTCACAAATTAAGTTTGTGTGTGCGCGCGTGCGCGAGCGCACACACACACACACACACACACACACACACACACACACACAGAGGCTTGGACAGAACTCTCTATTACTTGGATGGAATTCCCTGTTACTCTTAACCCCAGCTCTGAGTTATAAGTTTGGGCAAAGCTTTGGAATGGTTGGAGATCTGGTGGGAACAGAGAATCGGGATGCTGTCCTGTAATGTGAAAAACTTTTCTTCCCACCATCTTCTATAATTTGAGGAAGAGAGGGAGGAAAAAAGAGAAAGGGAGGGAAGGAGAAAGAGAGACTAGAGATAAAGATGGGCATAAAATAGGGAGAGAAAGAGAGAGAGAGAGAGAGAGAGAGAGAGAGAGAGAGAGAGAGAGAGAGAAAGAGAGAGAGAGAGAGAGAGGGGGAGGGAGGGAGGGAGGGAGAGAGAGGAGTCAGTCTCTGGACTATTCCTCCAGTTGGGAAAGCAGGTAGAATTGAATTCCTCACAGTTCATTGACTATGCCAAAACTAGTTACTCATCCATTTTATTTTTTTATTGTGCATGTGTGATGTACGTATGTTATTGGGTATGCATACATGTCATGGTGCATGGGGTAGTTTCTTTGCCTCTCTCTTTCTGCTTTTACATGGATTCTGGAGATCTGGAAGAATCGGGGGAGGATAAACATAAACAAGGACCGAAGGAGAAAAAAATGTAATGTGGAAAATAATGGAGATACCTAACTTTGACCTCTGGCTTCCACATGTGCTGCACACATGTGCTTGTACCTGTGCATACACATGTGCACATACACACACATATATTTTTTAAAAGTCTCAAAGACTGTAAAGGTGTGTTGTTAAGTATCCACGAAACAAAATTATCTTATCTGTCTGGATAAGACAAATAGATATTAAACGAGTGGAGTCCCCAGTTTAATAGAGACCAAAGGAGAATATAACCTGATGGGTCATAACTGTCGTACATCAGCCAACTCTGAGATACCTGAAGCCGTGTTATGGACGACAGTTTTTACTCTTCATTCATGCAGTAACCAATGGGTAAGCTGATAGAGGCAGAAACGATGCCAGCCATTTCCCCTCTTGTTTCTCCAATATAGAAAAACCAAGAAGGAAGAACACAAGCTTTGAATTCAGACATCCTGGAGCAGTGATCCTGCTATTTACCCACACCATCCCACTCTTAACCCTCTCTGCTTCATTACCCACACGGAGCACCCCATAAGGATGCTTCCCACCATGTTGGTTTGAGAAACGGAAGTGTAAAATGGATTCCTTTCTGGAATGTAGGAGTGGTGATCACAGTTCTCCATGCAGAGCAACCCCTTGTGTAGGACAACGGGAGCGAGGAGGGATGGGCGCTGTGTCCAGGAGTCATTTGGGGAAAGACTGGGGAGGTGAAAGGCATTTTAAAATGGGAAGCACAGTGGCACCTTAGGAACCACTGAACCTTTCTTGGTATTTCCTGTTCCTTCCTTGCCTGGGAGGATCACTTTTGATAGGTGCAAACACACTCATGGGCCTGGGGTGTTTGTATCAGGCATATGGGGTGTCATCACTAGTCCGTAGCTGCTGATGAGATTAGCTCTGGATGGGCTCCGAGAAGAGAGAGAAGAGAGCTCTGTGGGGAAGGACTTTTCAGGGACGATGCAAGTTTGCTCTGCCTCAGAAGGGTGAGGAGAGGAGAGGAAAGGAGCGGAGCGGCACTGACCTTCCTGTCAATATGGAAACATTCCATCAGCAACCGCCCTTTGTCCTCGGCTCTTGCCAGATGGCCAGACTGAGATTTGCTGGCAATGCTTTCAGGTGGGGTGTTCCATGTGATATTATCAGAAGACAGTAAAGGCTGACTTTGAGAGACCTTATTTCAATACCGTGCTTTGCAAGGACAGACAGAGACTGTAGCTTGGGGTCTTTGGAGGGACTTCTAGCAGAATGAGCGGGCAGGTTATGGTCGAGAAATGACTTGAACCAGGCCCTCTGTTAACCAGAGAGTTGGTAAAGCATTATTAGGCTTAGATCTTTGTTGTCCAAAAAAAGTAAGATGGCATCTATCAGTGTTATTTTCCAGTAATCATGTTTTAAAATGGATAAATGTAATTGTCATAATTTTAATAATTTATTTTATTAAACACTATATACTTTTCAACATTTAGATAGACACATTCCAAATCCCCAATAGCCACATGTGGACAGTGACTAGCACAACGGACAATGCACATTTCAATAATCTGGACCAAAATATTTTTTTTTCAAACATTAGCCCAATAGCCAAAAGGAAGCTTTAGTTTTAATTTGAAATGTGTGCACAGATGTAGCTTGGATACACCAACATTTCCATGTGCTTGCTGCCTAAGCTAGCTGGAAGTTGAACTCCTAACTTTTCTTGCATCCCATCTCTCTGTCGTCTGCTTCCTTCTTCTCTAATGCCCGCCAGCAAGGGAGTGCTGAAGGAATGAGAAGACAGGAACCTGGCCAAGGGGCTGCATTCTTTTTCAAGGTGAATAATGACAAATAGTAGTTGAATCTGAGTGGATCTTCTGACTCTCAGGTCTTGTTAAATATTTTGTATGTTTTATTCCTAGGGTGGCTTTCCCATATTTTTTTATTCATTGACTAATTGCTTGCTTTGTGGATTATTTATGTCCCAGGATTAGGGACAGATTTGGACTGAACTGACTTCTCTCTGTCAGCTCACTGACCTGGCCACCCTTGACCATAGAAGACAGAGTAGGGGAACCATAAAGATGACAACCACTTGCTGCTGAATGCCTACCCCTTCCACACCGTGAAGGACCTAGCTTAATGATAGGCATAAAATAGACTCTTGGAAAACTATTTGCCGAGTTCAACTAAGTATCCAAGAGAAAATAGGCATCTGGATTTTGCTCCCATGGAGGAAGAAGCAGATGTCTGCACTCAGATGGGAAGCCAGCAGGAGGGCTTGGGTCAGTCCCTGCAAAATATGGGTGTCACTGGGTCAGATGGCCATTTAGTCTTCCTGCAAATGAATCTTAGGCACCAACTGGCTGTCTGGCATTATATTCTTCAATAAAGTGAAACAATGAGATAGTCAAGGTTCCACACTCCCTCAGGACAGAAACAAGCACACAAAATTAGAATAAGTGTGTGTCGTACTTCAAGATAGAAATTTTTATCAAGTTGTATGAAGCTGTAAAGAAGGACAAACACACCTGGGAGTCAGAACAGGATCTCCAAAAGCTATCTCAATGCTTTAGAGGGATAAAGAAGGGCCTAGAGACAAGGAAAGGAAGCAGGTTCTAGAAAGAGCACCAGCATTGTGCCAGGGTGCTAGGAAGGCAAAAGAGGAGGCAGGGAGACAGCTGGCTTGCTTAGGCTACTGCCTCTTGAAGGATTGCTCAGGACTCCAGAGGATTTTTCTTTTTTTAATATTTATTTATTTATTATTATGTATACAGTGCTCTGTCTGCATGTACACCTGCAGGCCAGAAGAGGGCATCAGATCACATCATAGATGGTTGTGAGCCACCATGTGGTTGCTGGGACATGAACTCAGGACCTCTGGAAGAGCAGTCAATGTTCTTAACCACTGAGCCATCTCTCCAGCCCCAGAGGATTTCTCATGTATGTCTTGTCTGTATTTTAATTTTAATAAAATGAAGAAATGTTTATTAATAAAAATAGTAATGATTACCTTATTATGTTTTAGCATAAATGTCGTATTTAAAAGAAGAAACCCTACTCTATTAAAAACAAAGACTCCATGCAATTTGCAAGCAAATGAATGAAACTAGAAAAGATTTTCCTAAGTGAGATAACCCAGACCCAGAAATACATACATGCTATGTAATCACTTATATTAGCCAT
Source organism: Acomys minous (assembly GCF_964271855.1). Lineage (NCBI taxonomy): Eukaryota > Metazoa > Chordata > Mammalia > Rodentia > Muridae > Acomys > Acomys minous. The sequence goes on along the minus strand of NC_140483.1, from coordinate 25,670,753 downwards.
AAAGTACAAGATAACCATGCTACAATCCACAGACTCAAAGAAGCCAAGGAAGGCCCAAGGGAAGGGACTTTAATCTCACTCAGAAAAGGAAATGAAATAGACATCTGAAGGAGATGGAGGGAAGGAAATGGGTGGGAAAAGGGGTGGGGAGGGTAACGGAGGTGGGGTGAGGACCAAGAGAGAACAGAAATCAGTGTATGTGGGGTCATCTCTGGGACAGGGGCTCCTGAGAGTCTATGGGGGTGACCCTAGCTGAGACTCCATCACTGGGTGTGGGGAGTGTTAAGGAGTTAAGGAGCCTGAAGTCGTCATCTTCTGTAAAGTGATGAAAGAAAGAAAGAAAGAAAGAAAGAAAGAAAGAAAGAAAGAAAGGAGGGAGGGAGGAAGGGAGAGAGGAAAAATACCTTATACTTGAAACAGAAGTGGGTTGGTATTACACGTGTTTGTTTCACACACCTGCATATCTCCTTCAAGTCTGATAGGCAGATTCTCTGACCCTCTTCCATGTCCACTTTGTCTCACTCAGTTAAATTTTCTTCTGGACACTTAATATGCTTTTCCAAGGAAGAGAAGCTTAAACCTTTTAAAAAGACCAGTTGGGTATTCTTCTCTCACACCACATCCAAAGAACAGATAAAGAAACTATGGTACATTTATACAATGGGAAACTATTCAGCTATTAAAAACAAGGAAATCTTGAAATTTGCAGACAAATGGATGGAACTAGAAACGATTACCCTAAGTGAGGTAACCCCGGCCCAGAAAGACACACATAGTATATACTCACTTATAAGTAGATATTAGGACAAAATCTCCTCTGAGAGACTGCACCAAGTGGGGGATCGGGACAGATACTGGGACTCGAAGCTCAATTTCCTTAACAATTATACTTTATTATGAACTTATTAAACAAGTGTACCTTCCTTATTACCCGACTAGCCTAAACAAGAGAGAAACTTTCTGGGTATCAGTTTCTAGGAACGATTCTCCTGGTATTGTCAGCAGGATTTCAGCAATTCCACCAAGGTTGCCGCTGGAACTTGGAGCAACCGGAACCTGGAGCCTCAGCCAGAGCCCAAAGCCTTGAAGCCTTCCCTGGAGCAGTTCTCTCTAGGAGCGTCTTGAAGTGGAGTGATGAATAGCCAAATAATACCAAGTCCCAACAAAAAGCCCATCCTCCTGTTTTGGGCTCCTATGTATACCCCTCCTAGTCTGTTCAAGGATGCTTTTCAGCTGGCAACAACCAAACTCCCCCAGGAAGTGGTTCAACTTCTAAGTGGATAAACATCCTGCTCTTTCACATCTAGGTGGATAAGCATCCTGATCTCTTCCCCATCCCACACTTGGGATCAAAACAAAAACATGTTTATCTCCCCTACAGGCTTGGGCTGGTGAGATGGTTCTCATCACACAAGCCTTGCAACCCAAGTTTTGTGAGGGAGTTAAATGACTCCCCCCAATTGCCCAGACTTTCTCATATGCATGTACTATGGCTATGGCTCTCTGTCTTTGTCTCTCATAGTAAAATTAAATAAACATATTTAGACCGTCTGTTTTTCCGTTTTCTCACCTCTCTTTGCAGCATGGGTGGGTTACAGAGCCAGACCTCTAGTGTATACAGCCTGCTCACCACTCTTCTGTTCACACATGACCTCTGTCCAGACTGATCCATGTTCGCATGATGTATAGGTTCTTCAGGCTTCTTGCTACACATGCCCCAGCCTGTGTCCTTCTGGGGGACTTTCATAGTTCCCTATAGAGTACATCATAGGCTACAGGAGGGTGGGGTTACACCTTCCTTGCTCATATTTTCAGGCCCAACTCCCAGCTGGTCCAAAGCATTTCCGGAATCTTCCAGTGTTAGATTCTGGCTCTGCTTATGAGCTTGAAGGCCTGACATCCTGAGGTCCAAGGTAAGTAAACCAGTCATCGATTGATATCCATAGGAAACCTTCCCTTTTCTAAAGAGAAGTGAAGGAGAGGTGGATGAGGTGGGAAGGAAAGGTCCGGGGAAGGACCGGGAGGGGAGGAGCCTGTGGTCAAGTTGTAAAAATTAGCTTCAAAGGAAAGAAAACTGATCATAACAGAAGCCTGCTGTTTTCAATGGGCTGAAGAGCAGAAACAATGGGAGCGACCTTGCCTGTGTGACCTCTGCATGGACTGACCTTGTGAACTTCTGACATCAGAACGGAGACAACAGGAGCGCACCTACACCCGCATCATAAGCATGGGAGGACATCATCTCAGACAGCCCCACGCAGGGCATCTCTCCAAGAAAATAAGGTGCTTCCTAGGAAGTGCTGCCATGGTTATCTCCCATCTCTGCCTGTCTCTCTTTGTTCCTTCACTGTGGTCAGGCTTGGCTCCACTCTTCCAGTGGCCCCACTTCCTGTATTCCTGGAGATCGTTGCCTTACGACTGTTGTCATTCCTGTTGTGACCCTGAGTTCTAGCGGCCCTAGCAACTTAGCAGTGGGTGGGACCACCTTCAGGTGCTACTCAAAGGGGGATGGTTCTATCAAGTAGCTGCTTCTGCCCAGGAGCTGGTGGTGGGAGGCAAATCCCTTGGGAACAAGTGAGCGCGCCTCCTGCGTGCATGCCCCAGGGATGGATGGGAACACTTGAGCTTTGAGTTGGTTCCTCTGTCCCTGTGTCCTACAGCCCACCTGCCTGGGATTGCAGCTGGGTGACATTCCTAACCCCACCCTCCCCCACCCCAGCCATTTAGACTGAGGCCCGGTGGTGAAGGGAGCAATACGAGTCAATGAGTGACACAGGTGAGGCCTTTCTCTGGAGGCGAAGAATGAGTTTGGATTCCAGCTGACCCGCTAACCCCCAGAGCCCTCTCAGTTTCTCGACCCTAGCTGGTCGTGACCTGGCTATGCCCCCTGAGGTGAGCAGGTAATCCTCACCCCTCCACAGCCCTCATTCACACGCATTCAGCAGCCCGGGTTCCTAAGCTGATCCCATAGGGCAGGTGATGCTTGTTGTCAACACCCTTTCTGGACCCTTATCTCTGAATGCAGAAGAAAGACTTTGCCATTCAAAGGGGTTGGGGCTGTGGCTGCAGAAGGAAGGGGTTACAGACCCGGGGCCCTCCAGGGACCAGTGATCCTGAAACTTGTTTACAGAGAGGTCTCAGACCTCAGGCCTGAACATTAGAGCAACGGTGAACATTTACATAAACCCTGAAAGTTAGGTACCCAAGCCCCAGCATGGCTGCACTTGATCTCCAACATGACATCACAGGGTCGGCTCCCTGTTCAAACCAGAAGAAAGATTCTCAACACATTTACTCAACAGAAAATTTAAAGCCCTGAGCCTTGATCCAGCCTCCAAACACACAAAGGCTGACCCCCCCCCCCAGGCTTTCTGTCCATACACCTTCCCACTCCCTTTCCTATTTCAGCACTTTTCTTCTCTCACGCTTCTTCATTCCTTTAGTTCTTCCAGTCTTTGTTAAATAAATAAATAAGTAAATAAATAAATAAAATGACCCCAACTTTATATGGCTTAATTTATTCATTTATTTTGCTATAAATGATACAAAACTAATTCACTTTCAGGAAAGACCCTTCTTTGCACTTTGAACTTTTTTTTTCTGGTATCCATACTTTATCTCATCTGGGGATGCTGGACAGGGCTATGACACATCTGTCAATCACAGAAGCCCATCCTACAGTATTGTTGCTAAGCTTTGAGGTTCAGTAGCTTAGGTGGAGTCCATGAGTTTTGTTCTGTTGTTCTGTTTTGTTTTTACCTCTATCTCATCCTAAACTGAAGAACATCTGTAGGCACCAAGATTCAGCACTGTGGTGCATAGGGACAGCACTGAGGACATAGGAGAAGGAAAAGAGATTTCCTCTTTTGGAGTTGGTCACATAGGACCTCCCCACCCCCCATATTGGAGAGCACTAGTAGAGAGTTTCTTCAGGGGGCTTTTAATGCCTTGAAAATCTGCAAATTAGGTCACAAGATGTTCTGCATTTATGCACTCCCGCTTGAGACCCAAATTAATCAGAGTCCATAGGCAACAATCAAATAAGGCTGTGTTATAACATTTGCAATGTACTTTAAAGTAATTCTGCATAGGCAGCGTGGTACTACACTGCAAGTTTGTGCCTGTGGTTTTCACAAACTCTTTTCTAGTCAGTTGTAGCTGCCCTTTTTTCCTTTCGGCAGTTGAAAAGCATTACACTGTGAAACTTGTGCACAGTATCTTTGCCCACTCCATGGCTGGACACTTGATTTGTTTCTAATTTGGAATTATTTAGGAACAACACTGCCATGAGTAGCCATACCTGCTTCCTTGTGCACGTGTGCCAGAGTGATTTGCAAACTGTGGATGGAGGCTCCCTTCCTGATGAGCATCTTAAAATAACCATTATGGTTTTTTTCTTATGCACTGGAATCTTTAACTTTGGTGAGAATTGTTTTCACTGCTTCTTGGTTTGCTTTTGGATCCCCTTTCAAGGCCCGAAGCCCTCATTTTTCTGTGACTTCATAGCACTTCAGCTTGCAGCGTTGTGTATGCCACCAGCTCTTCCGGCCTGTTCTTCTTGCAGGGCTTGGCTGATGGCAGGTGCTGTGATTAGCATAAAATTTCACACTAGAAGTCCTTTCTGGTCCATCCTTGAATACTAGGGGCCTGAGATGGAGGGTTTCTTTGGTGTGGACTTGCTTTTGTTTCTGTCAGTCGCTGATGGTTCTGAGTTCTGGGATTGCATATTGTGAGGTCTCCTGGTGGTCAGAGAACTTGCTGAGTTTTGATGTTTCCTGGAGATAATTTCTAGCACCTTTAGTCGTCTAGAGTTTGATGCAAATAATTTGATTTGGTGCCGAGCATGCATTCACCTGGGCCCTGGCTCTGTGTATAGATCTTCTGTAGACCGCCAAACCTGTAAGTGTCTTTGTTGACTCCAAAAAAGGCTGAGAGAACCGATGCTGCAGTTCATGGATCTGGCTTGGTCCCCACTTACTCGTCTTGGTAGGCTCCGTCATGTAGATATCACAACCTGGCTGACTGCTCCTTACATTTTTGTCAGCTACTGGTTGTAAACTAAGAGATTACATTCTATCCAGCAACTTTATTTAATGGGGGATAGTTCAAGTGTATAACGCATAATGTTGCTGGAAGTAAGAGCAGCTTTAAAATGTCAATTATTAGCTGAGTGTGGGGCAGCACACACCTGTAGTCACAGAACTCGGAAAGATGAGAAGAGACTATCCCAAGTTCAAGGGCACACTGGCTTACAGTCTCAATCCTCCTCACCAAAAGCAGCCAAAGAGAGTTGATTCTTCTGTTTTGTCTAGAAAATTCATGGTCCTAGATGACTGAAATCAAGTTGAAGAAGAAAGACAGTACAAAGGGTCGTGGTTTCTCAAGGAAGAAAACAATATTTTCTCAAAGTAAGTTGACTGGGGATTAATGTCATTTAGGCATAAGATGATGGATAGTAAATCTTTTCCCTTAGTTCCATGTGTCATGTGTCGTGTTAGAGTGGTTCAGGCAGGAAATGGAAATAAAGCATACATGCTAATCAATCTGTACCTGCGTTATATTTAACACAGACTTGTTTAGAAAGTCAAAAGGGTGGTTAGGAACATTAGTAAAGGACCTTAGCAGTCAGTACTTCTTCTTTTTTTTTTAAACCAAATTTACTGATATTAACACAGGTTTGACCATTCAGTCAAGAGGAAATAATACTAAATCAGAATTATTCACATGAACTAGGCAGCAGAAAGACGATCCTTTATGTAGGCAGCAAGAACGCTGAGAATGGTGTGGAATTTCTTCCTTAATTTCATTCATTAGGTGTAGTGTCAAGCTATTTCTTCTTGTTGGTAGTTTACCAACCTCCAAGTTTGGTTTTTTGCTTTTCTACCTGAACATGTCAGGACATGAGTGAGGTAACGTGTGTACAGGCTCCAGAGATGGCCCACGCAGGTCTAAATCCTATATCTCTATAATGTTACTGGGCTGTGCAGTTTCCAGGAAGTCTGCTTTATGACTTTAGGCCTTGGAATTTTTTATATGTGAAATAGGTACAAATAATAGAGTTAGATTCACCTTGACATTGTGAATATTAAAATCTATAATGCATAAACATATCACAATAATATAGGGAACACGAAAACACACTTCAAGAAAATCAGATATTAAGGAGGTTTTTTTCCACTCTTTCAACTTTCTGAATTAAAATATAATTACATTCTTTCCTTCCTTTTCCTCTCTCTCCAATACCTCTCATATCCTCTGTCCCTTTCCCCTCTCAAAACCATGGTCTCATCTTCTTTCTTATTCCAGATTTCTATAAATACCTAAATATATAAATACAACCTGCTCGTTATGTTTAGAATTGCTTGTATGTTCATGGTTTCAGAGCTGACTACTTCGAGTTAGACAACCAGTTGGGGAGAAATTAAATGCTAAGTTTTAAATGAACAGTGAAGAGAAAGGGTTACCCACAGCAATCCAAGACTAACAGGCACTCCTCAGCCCTATCATTGTCACTAACAGGATAAATACTCTGGCCTTTTCCATGGCATTGATGCCTCAGTTTTATTCACATAATCTTCAACACCCAAACAAGCTTCAGAGGCCACTAAAATATCAGGTAAGTCCAACCTAATCAACTGCATAAAGCTTGGAAAGCTGCCTTCTTCTAAGTGGTGATACGTGTGTTCTTGGTTGCCCAATCATCATCCAATATGTCTGGGCTTGGAGAACTGGAAACTCAGAGTCTCAGGAGCCACCCGCACACTGAATTCCTTTTTTGGCAGTTTGGGAAGATTCTTTCATTTCTGGTGGGGAATGTTCTCCACATCCACAAGATTATTGGGTTCACTTAAGAGGTGTGTCACTGTGGGTTCCCCCCAAAGTAGAAATGTAGTTCTTTAAAAACTCAGTTATGTTATGCAAACAGGATTTTGTTTTTGGTTTTGATGTTTCAAGACAGGGTCTCTCTGTGTTAGCCTTGGCTGTCCTGGGCTCACTTTGTAGACCAAGATGGCCTCAAACTCACAGCGATCCACCTGGCTCTGCCTCCCTGAGTGCTGGGATTAAAGGCATGTGCTACCACCCCCAGGTTTTTGTTTTAATGTCAAGTGTGAGATATGAAGTTGCTTTTAGTTTGTCCACATCTGATAACTGCCTCCTGTGACCTGGAGAGGGGCATGGCCTTTGCCAGCTGCAGATAGTTGAATGCCGATGATTCAGAGCCCAGAGAAAGAGAGAAAAAATGCTTTAGAGAACCTTCGAGGGATGGAGAGAGAGAGAGATACAGACAGAGAGACAGAGACAGAGACAGAGAGAGAGACAGAGAGACAGAGAGAGAGACAGATAGAGAGACAGAGAGAGAGAGACAGAGAGAGAGACACACACAGATAGATAGATAGATAGAGAGACAGATAGAGAGACAGAGAGAGAGACAGAGAGAGAGAGACACACACACACACAGAGAGAGAGAGAGAGAGAGAGAGAGAGAGAGAGAGGGAGGGAGAGAGGGAGAGAGAGAGAGAGACACAGAGAGAGACAGAGAGAGAGAGAGAGAGAGAGAGAGAGAGAGAGAGAGAGAGAGAGAGAGAGAGAGAGAGACTTCAAGGAAGAAGACTGCTGCTGGATGTCCTGGCGACTGAGATTGGTAGTGCTCCTAAGAACTCAGCAATCCTAACCAGCCAGCACTAAGTCTCAGGAAACCTACATTCCTTTTCCATTCCAACCTTCGTTCTTTCCTACTTAGGGTTGCAGGGTTGGGAGGGAGCTAGAGGCTTAGGGAATCCCAAACAAAAAATAGTTTTAAAAGACGTGTTACATAGAAACAAGTCTCAGATTTGACCATGGAGTAAGGTGACAGGGGTAAAAGTGAGGTTCAGGCAGAATAAAGTGTGTGAGGAGTGAGCTGACCAACAGGCAGCTGTTTACTCCTTTATTTCCTTTTTCTCTTTTCTATGTATGTGTGTGTGTTTACCTGTGAATAAGTATGTGAATGCATGTATGTGTGTGCACACATGCACGTGCCCACATTTGTGTACATGAATGTGAAGACAAGAGGAAGATGAAGGATTTTCTTTTTCTACTGCTCCTTACATTATCTCTTTGTTACAGGGGTTCCTCATTGAACAAGACACTTGCCATTTAAACTAGGGGTTACAAGCAACTGTGGCCATGCCCAGCCTTTACAGGTGCTGGGGTTAGAACTTAGGTCTTTATGCTTGGCAGCAAGTGCTCTTTCTAGTGAAGCCCTGCCCCAGT